>NW_007036292.1:75894-197711 GCF_000164805.1 Carlito syrichta | reverse complement strand
GTCCTCCGCGTGTGGGGCGCGTGTGTAACTTTTCACGTGCCGTTTCGCTGCGGTTCAGAAAATGACCCAGCCTCGCCTTCAGGGTGATGAAGGGGGGACTGCCCTCGCCCTCTCCCCCCTCCTCCGGAAGGGTTCTGCCACCAGCCTACCCCTGACGCAGTGACAGGGGCTGCACGTAATGCTCCGTGGTGATAAACTAATAACATCGGGTGTATTTATAGCATCTTTCATCCCCCAAGCCTCCTAAGCACTTTGCAAACTCTTGTGCAGGAATTGCCTCGCCGCCGGTAGGAGGGCCCGGGGGGGAAGCAGGAGAGAGCAAACTGGACCACTGGAGCCCGAAAGAATGAGTATAGTCGCCGAGCGGAGGTGCTTAGTTATGACGGCTTTGGTGACAGCTAACGTGTTTAGTTCAGAAACTTTCTCTCTCTCGGCGTCACGTCGAGCCGTCCACGGGCGGTGTTTGGCGTGTAGGGTGCAACTTGGGTTGTCACGTCTCCTTCAGCTAGCCAATGGCAAGCAATTGAAACGTACTGTCACCGAGAAACTGGACACACTTGCCCACGTCGCGACGAATGCCGACAGCGTACGTGAAGGTGGACAAACAGGAGGTTTTTCAAAAGTACAACCAGAGGAAGGTCTGGGTTTTCCCTTAGACTCAAAATTACATTGTGTCGTGGGAGGGCGAAAGAGGGGGCTTTGTACTCGCTTTTTAAAGCATGCTTTTTTTTTCTTTTGAAGTGCAGTTGCAGGGAGCAAGGACTCATTATCTTAATGTGATTGTCCCAGTTGAATAAGAAACTTTGTCCCAGAGAACTTGAGGGCCTGTCTGAATTCTTAAAAATTAAAATACGCTGATGCAGAGTTCGGAAATTGCGAGAACATAAATACTAATGTCAATGTGCGGAAACTTCCGGCTTTGTGTAAATAAAGGTGCAGTATACTTAGGAGATTTAGTTTTGGTACTGATTTAAGGGGTTTGCATGTTTGAAAGCTTTTTTTCCAAGTGAATGTGAGCAATTACACCAGGAAGTGAGAAATGTTGACTAGAGCGTACTAGGGGAATGAAGTTCGCTAGCATGTTTTTTCATAGTTGGGCAAAGAACAGGGTTATGAATTTGTAATGTTAATTTTTCCTGCTTAATTCTGATCATTTGTAGCAGAATTTAGAATTATTCCGAACTTTGTGAAGTTTTACACAACAGGTTTTTTAGGAAATACTTGCTGTCTTGAACTGTTCCTTCTTGAAGTATTGAGTTTTTCTAATGCAGATGTTTTGCTAAAATGTGAAATAGCTCTCGTTTGACATCAACTCACTTATGTTTCTGTTACTCTGCTTAACCACTTGTCCCTTTGCCTATGTGTAGTGAACTCTGATCTTTTTAGATTTGCCTGCCCTTGCCTGTTCTCTCATCCCTTCATTTGTTCAGCAAATACTGAGTATTATGTCAGACACCGTTCTGGTGGCTGAAATATATCAGTATAACTTGAAAGACCATGATCCCTGCTTTCTGGAGCTAGTATTGGGAGGATGAGGTGAGAGAGGATTTCACTGTTCGTTTAGCTGAAGACTATAATATTGTGTGATAGATTAGCATAGTACTGAGACTTGGTTTGTTTGTTTTTTTAAGTGGCGTTATGGTTATGAGCTCATGTGTACCCATTCTGTCTATAACTTGTCCTGTAAGTTTTTCTAAAATTCTTAGATGAGTGACTAGTGTTTGATATTCTGTAGTTATTAGCTGCTAATTTTTAAAAGCATAAGAATTTTTCATTACTGTTTCATATGTATTGATAACGTCATTTGTAAGTAATTCCCATTGAAAAGAACTATTATAATTTTTCACATACAGATTTTTGAAGTCAAAATTGCATGAACCTTCGTTAAGGATAGATATATGTCTCAGTGGTATGATACTTCTTTTATGTGTCCTTTGGTAAACATGAGTACTTACAGACCCTCAAAATTTCCTTTCTTCCAGTTTAGCAATCTTGGGGCATAACTATAGTCTACATTGGTTGCTAGTCAGAAATAGTAAATGCATAATATTTCATAAAGAAGAAATACTATTTATGGTTACACATAGGTGCACACATACATTGTACATGTGCACATACAATATAACTTGTATTTTACATAGGCTTTTTAGATATATAGTTACTATTTGAATGAAGTTCTAGTTTCATCAAAAGTATGGAGCACTCATTTCAGATTGTTTTGCAAAATCGATGTGTAAAAGTGTAAAAATATGTTTTGGGATTGTTTTGTTTTCATTACAAAATAGAGTAGCAGTTGAACTACAAGATATTTTATAGATGTGTAAGACTACTCCAGATGTCCCATTAGTAATACCAGGTTCCTTTTAGTGTTTTGAATGCATATTATAAGTTGTATTATTCAAAAGAGTGAAAGTTATAACTACCAGTTAATTCACAATTTGCATTTTTAAGTATACCTTTTCCTAAAAATTGATTCCTTTAAAGATATAAAATCACAAGGAAGTTTCTGTATTTATAAACTGTGGACAAAGGAAGAGTTTATATTCCAGTTTAAAAGTTTATGTTCTAGCTAGTTTATAAGCATCCCTACATGGCACGAAATGTCATTTCATATCTTTCTGTTGATAATGTTTAAACTTTTTTTTTTATTGGCAAAGTAACAGCAAAGGCAATGAAACTTTTAAGAAGGAGTCAGTTATGAGACTTCTGGAAACAATCTAGGACCAAATAATTCTGCTCCAAGAAATCTCTTCCTTGCTGCTGCCATGGGTCTTACTCCTGAGCTTTTGTTCCACTATGTAGGATTAGTTGCTGCCAGGTAAACCTCTTGTACTTGTCCAGGGTTTTGTCCACATGGGCTTGAGGAGCTTGATTAGAATTGGAGGGGTAATATTTGAATGCAAATGCTGTCCTTTCCTCTTATTTGCCTTTCTTGGCTTAGCCTTTAGAATTTAGGAGACACATTATGAAAGTGGCTATCTAGTGTGTGATAAGTCTCTTAAGACCTTGGTGTCCTGGAAATGGCTTCAGTTGTTAGTTTATGAAAGCATGCTAAATCATGACAAGAATTTCTGGATGTAATGCCCACTCTGTACAACTTCTGGTTGTGCTCCACCTGGTAGCACGTACTGCAAAAGTTTGAAAATTATTTTAAGTGGAACCCACAGTGACTGACATTAGTTAAAGAGGTGAGTTTTAAGATCATTTGAGATGTACTTAAGAGCATGAAAAGTCTAAGGACAAATGGAGACAGTTAATTTTGTTTTTTCCTTCAAGTTGCAGTAATATTTGCTTAGATTTAGGGGAGCAACTTTGATCTTCATAATAGGTTTCTCTTTCTTAGAGAAGGTAGTTGTACAGGACTACCTGTACTGAACATATGGGAAAGCTGAATAGTAGCCCTGCAGACCACACAGAGCAGAGGGTTAGCTATAAATTTGTTTTTCATTCTCCTTGTGTTTTCTTAGAGACATTATGGAGTAAGGTGTAACAGAGTCATTAGAATGTTGCTTACATTGAGGCTGATTCTGTTGATAGTTTTGGTACAGCCAATTGTTTATACCTGACAGTACCTGTCTGACTTCAGAAGGTGATAAAAGGAGCATAAAGTTGTTATTAATAAAGTGTTTATTTGTGTTGTCTTCCTAGATAGCAGTTCAGAGGAACCTGGAATTTAGAATTATTCAGAATTTTGTAAGTTCTGAAAATTTTGTGAATTCTGGAACATCATTAGTACCAATATTGATTTTGAAACTATTTTAGTAGTATGTGCTATAATGTGAAAATTGTGTCTTTTAGATAGTACCTTAATCACAAAGTCAAAATAGGGGATGCTTACTTTGTTTGTACATCATTCTTTCATTACGTGTAGCTAAATAATTACAGCATTTGTCCAGGTCAGGAATTTTATATGATTAAGGTTACAAAAAGTAGTATACCTTCTATTTGTATTAGAAATTGGGAGACTTTAGAGGTAATTTTTGCAAATTTAAATTCAAGATTACATGCATAGTCTTTAACAGTTTAAAAGTTACCCGACAGCCGGGCTCGGTGGCTCAGCCTGTAATCCCGCACCTTTGGGAGGCTGAGGTGAGTGGATTGACTGAGCCCGCTGGTTCAAGACCCGCCTGGGCAGCAAGACCTCATCTCTGCAATAAATCAAAAAATCAGCCGGGCGTGGTAGCGCACGCCTGTAGTTCCTGCTACTTGGAAGGCTGAGGCGGAAGGGTCACAGGAGCCCAGCAGGTCGAGGCTGCGGTGGCAGGGACCGGCCACTGTACTCCAGTCTGGGTGACAGAGTGAGACTCCAACTCAAAAAAAAAAAAAAGTTACCGGACAATTTGTAGTTTTAAATAATGCAACTTTGAAAGTAGTTCTGATTTGTCCATTGTACAGTCAGCAAAAAAGTAAAGGTGTTATTAGTAAGAACAAATCACTGAGCTAAAATGTGAATTCCAGTTAGTTTTGGTCTATCAGTGTATTGTGAAAACTATGTAGTCATAGCCTGTCAAAGCAGTGAGTTCATTTTAGTAGTTTTTCCTAATTATAAAAGTGATGCATATTCATGGTAGAGAACTTGATAAAGATACAAGTTTATAAGTGAGAAAATAAAAATCACCTGTAATCTTGCCACTTGGAAATAGACAATGTTAACATTTTCATGTGTTCCTTTTTAGTCTTTCATACTCACTTATCATTTTATATACTTCCTTTAAAAAAACATTTCTTGTACATGTTTCTATGTTAAATATTTTTGAAAATACACTTTTTAATGACTGTATAATACTTTACAATACTTCAATTTGCTTAACTGTTTCCTTTCTACCAGATATTTTGATTGATTCCAGGGAGTCCATATTTTCTTTATTACTGAGGCATATAAATATTTGAGCCCATCTATGTTTGTGGAATTATTGAGTCAAGCATAATTGATATATATTACCTAATTGACCTCCAAAAGGTAGTAATAGCTAACAGTTTTTGAATTACAGCTTATCCTGTACTTTACATGTCTAAACTTACTGAACTGGAACACCTCTATAGAAAACTGCTGTATTATATGTTTTACAAATGAGGCCTTGAGAGGCTAAGTAATTTGCTTAAGGTATTCTTGCAAGTGGCAGAACTAGGATTTTAACTCAAGCAATCTGACTCTAAAGTGAGTGCTCTTAAGAATTAATTATACTTCTCAAGGTTGTATCAGTTTAATTTCTGCTGTGTAGCAATGTGGTGGCCAACATACTTTAATTTCATAAGTAAAAAAATACTACTTTAATGCATTAATTTGTATTTCTTTGACTTAGAATAAAACTATGGATAGTCTGTCGGGAGTTTTCATTTAGTTTTGCTCTAGAGTGTTCAACGTATGCATTTAAGAGTATGAGTCAAAAGAGACTGAGAGCATAGTAGTTAAGAGTGTGGGCTCTGGATTGCCAGGGTTTGAATAACCAGCTCCACCTCTTTCTAGCTGCAACATTTTTAACAAGTTACTTAACCTCTTCTAGCTTCAGTTTTCTTTTCTGTAAAATGAAAAAACTGATAAGACCCAACTTACAGGGTTGTTGTGCAATAAAGAAAATAAAGCTTTAGAACAGATCCTAGCACACAGTTAACTATGTTATGCTGATATTTAGCCATGATTATGCCAAAATTCAAATATTAAAATTGAATGTTATTTTTGCAAGTAGTAGCATTGGAACACTATACACTTATTTTGGTGATGCTACCATTTTAGGGTACAATTTCTAGATCTTAACATTTTGAAAAGCTTGCAAAGCCAATTTGTAAGCTGTGGTAAGAAAGTGTTTTTAAAGGGTATATAAGTTTAGTACTGCTGGGACAGCTCTTGGGGGCCAGCTCACTTTATTGGAGTGAACCCTCATTTGGTTTACACATTCTAAAACACATCTAGTTTTTCTTTCCTCCCTTCCTCCCCTTTTTTTGTTTCATACCTTAACTAGGTTGTGGTTCCTGTCCAAAGCTTGTACCAGATATCCTTTTGAACCACACAGCACTTACCAGTGTGAGTGATTAATGAAAGATTGATTAAATGAGAAACTAGTCCTTGAAGCCCAACTGTAGTCATTGATTAATTAGGCAAGTCAATGCACATGTTGCTCTGGAATGTTTGAGCTCTTTTGCATCTATAAATGAAACCTTAGGGTGTCTAGTAGGTCATTAATGACCCCGTGGCACTTTCTGTAGTGGGGTAGTCAGCCTAGTCTCCTGGAGCAATGCCTTGAAAGAAAAGGTCATATGATGCGTTGGCAGTAGTCCTGGGTTGACTCAATCTTTGGTCTAGTCTTTTCTGTTTACTAGCTGTATTCTACATTCACTTCCTCAGTCATGATTTCTCTTTGCTTCTCATCCTTTCTTCTCAGACCATTATATTATACACTGAAACCCCTATTTCTGTTGCAGATGAACTTGTCTATATCCTCAACCTGTTCTTAGAGTTTTTTGCTTCCTTTCCATCTGAAACTTGGCTTTGCCCTGAGGATACAGGCTTGTCTTCTTGAATTGAAATATCTATTCATCTTATAGTCCTGGAGTCATTGGACCCACGTGGTTTTTTGCCTCATCCATCATCCTCTTTTTTGGTCAGGCCCTTAAGGGCTATTCTTGCTCTCTCCCTGTAACCATCTGCTAACTCTACTCATGCTTCCTCAGTCATTGAAGATTTTAATATCGTCTTCACAGGCCTTAATCTCTAGTCCATACCTTAATTTTATCCATTGCATTTGGGAAGTCATTCATGTGTTCAATTGAAAATACATTTATTATGTATTCTTATTGTGGATCAGGCACTGGATCTACAGTGGTGATCAGACCTGGCTGCTTCTGTATTACAGTGATCTTTATGCTATCTTGTAACTTGTCGTCCCACTACTTAGAAATCATAAGACTCCAATATTGCATTCTCTTCTAGCTCTTCTATTTATTAGACATAGAACTTGGAGCATATCACTTATCTTCTGTCTCCTCCCCCTTTTGTAAAAAAAAAAAATGATAGAACCTACCTCATAAAATTGTTTTTAAAGACAGAGTTAATACATGTAAAGCTCCTTAGAATAGTGCCTGGCACATAATAAGCATTATAAATAAATATAAACTGTTTCTATTAATTATTCTTTCCTAATTGTTGCTTGATTCCTTCTCACATTAATATGCCATGGATCTCAAGAAGACCTTTTCATTCTCCTAAGCCATGGTGCCATCACTTTTACTTATGTTGCTTCTTTCCTAAGACCTTCCTAGAGCAAGTCCAGAAGTATCAGCAAAAAACATCTTGGATCATTCTATCCATCTGCCTTCACGGCTCTTATTTTTTTGAGACAGTGTCTTGCTCTAGGCTGGAATGCAGTACTGCAATCATAGCTCACTACAGCCTCGAACTCTTGGTTTGAAGCAGTCCATTCACTTTAGTGTCTCAAGTAGCTGGTACTATAGCCATGTACTGCCACACCCAGCTAATTTTTTTATTTTTATTTTTGCAGAGATAGGGTCTGACTGTGTTACCCAGGCTGGCCTCAAGTGATCCTTCTGCTTCAGCTTCCCAGAGTGTTGAGATCACAGACTTGAGCCACTGTGCCTGGCCCCCATCGTTCATATTTTCTAGCCACCCCTGGGGAAAATTGCAAGACAGTGTTCTCTAATTTAGCTGGACTCTCAGTGCTTCTGGACAGGCTTTTTTGTGTGTCTGGTAAGCTTCCTCTCCCCTTTCTTGGATGAGCTATTTTAAACTTTAATAATTGTTTTTAAGCTCTTTATTGAGAATTCTCTAATCTCTCTCCTTTTTTTTTTTTTTGATTTGGAGTTTCACTCTGTCACCCAGGCTGGAGGGCAGTGGCATGCTCTCAACCACTGCATCCTCGACCTGCTGGGTTCAGGTTATCCTTCTGTCTTGATCTTTCAAGTAGCTGGAGCTACAGGCACACATCACCATGCCCGAACTGATTTTTTAAAAAATTTGTTGTAGAGATGAGGACTCACCAAGTTGCCCAGGCTGGTCTCGAACCCATGGACTCAGGCAGTCCTCTCACCTTGACCTCCCAAAGTGCTAGGATTATAGGTGTGAGCCACCACGCCCAGCCCCACCCTTTCTAGTCTCTCTCAAAGAAACCTAACTACCACTTCACTGTGAAAACTGATATTATTAGGTAAAAGTTGTCTCTGTGTTCTTCCTTTTGAATTATATTCTTTAATCTGTATCTTTACTTATTCTCAACTCTTTCCCTCTGGTCTCCACATCATTGTAACTACCATGCTGTCTCCTTTCACAGCCAAGATGCTTGAGAGAATAGTCTGTCTCTATTTTTAGAGCATTATTTTCTTTAGAGGAGTCATCAGGTCTTTTATATTGACCTCCATCAGTGCAGTGTAATAACACCCAACTATAGTAGGTATTGTTGAATGAATTAACTAATAGACTCTTTTGTTTATGTCCTTTCTCCCTTTTAAGATGGGAACCATAGCAGTCTTTCACAGATTACTTGTGAGGATTAAAATAATTTCCTAATCATAAAGTCAGAATTTTCACCTAAATGTAATTGGGTATTTCATGCAGGACAGTTATTTTCAGACTCTTACAGGGAGCTTGGAGGTCCTCCAGGACCCAGGAGGTCTAGGAAGAATAAAGTAGATATCTGAAAAATCTCCCTCTCTGATCATTTAGGGTAACTCCTGTATTGTCATTTATATATGGGGTTCTATAAATATCTCATTTTAAGAAGTGAAAAAATTTTTTAAAGTTTTATTAACCATGCTTTAAAATCATTTGTCATTAGTTCAATCTTTTTTAAAAAATGAGAAGAATTCTGTTTGCTCAATTTGATAACATTTGGTAGGAAATTGAGAACTGATTCTATAGTTGCCTTAAACTACTAATCCAGAATTTGCTGCTAGAAAGCCTTCCTTTTTATTTTTTTCAGTTATTTTTATAGTTGAAAGTGTAATTAAGTAAAACTTCTTAATTTGACTTCATTCACTTAGTACTCATAATCATTGAGAAAGGAATGAACCCAAATTTGTTCATAAAATGAGAAACATCACTGCTGAGCACAGGAGTGAAGATGTAAGTAAAAGCAAACCATCATTGCTAAGAGAAATTCTCTAACATATTGCTTATAAGTCATTCTTATCTAAAACAGCTCTTAACTGAGCAACACTTAGCTTTTTCTATTTGCCCTGTCCTTTCCAAAGTAATGATGAAAAATTTTTTTCCTTTTCATCTCCAATTTATTTTTCATTTCCAATAAAGAGAAGTTGCTTTATAAGACTAGTAACAATTAGTTGAGTGTTTCCCTCCCCTTGGCTCTGTTTTAGGTACTTTGAACTAATTATCTGATATTGTCAAAACAGCATTAGATGTTGTTACTCCTGTTTTAAATCTGTCTGGGGCTTAGAGAGGCTACATAGACACCTAGGGAAGGGCAGAGCTGGGTTTCAAATCCCAGGTATGTCCGACTCGAAAGACCATGTTCTTTATACCACAGAAAATTAATTCTTTTTTTTTTGGAGTTGGAGTCTCATTTTGTCACCCAGGCTGGAGTGCAGTGACATACTCAGGCCACCCCAGCATCAAACTGCTGGGCTCCAGTGATCTTTCTGCCTCAGCCTTCCTAGTAACCAGAACTACAGGCACGTGCTACCACACCTGGCTAATTTTTTGATTTATTGTAAAGAAGAGATCTCACCAAGTTACCTGGGCTGCTCTCGAACTCACAGCCTCAGGCAATCCACTCACCTCGGCCTCCCAAAGTGCTGGGATTACAGACCAGGCCACTGAGCCCAGCCCAGAAAATTAATTCTAAGGTTACTTTTTAAATTGTTAGCAGACCCAGGGGCCCTGAAGCTTATACAATGCAGTACTCTCTGTAGAAAAATAATTCTACATTAGGTTCCAGGGAAGGATCCTTTGTAAGCTTCAGCTTTACTAGGTTCAAGGAAAATGAACCATTTATACAAACTAATAGTTATAAAAACTTTGAGTCAATTGTGGTGTTGTTCAGTGATACTTGCATATATAAATTGTTTGACCCTAGTGCATATTGACTGGAATAAAGCAGTCAAAAGCAAAACCTGTAAAAAAGACGTACTAGTTGACATATTTATGAGTTAATACTTTCCTCTTTTAAATTACAAGACTGACAGCATAATTTTGTCTTTGAGAATATACTAAAGAAGTAGATAAAACAGTGACGTGCTATTGAAGCACAAAGATTAGATACTTTAAATTAGTAATAATTTGCTTCTCAGTAAATGCAAATGAGACATGAAAGAAATGTACTTTTTTGATGAATAGTATTAGTAACCAAATAAGTAGTTTATTATTAGTATTTTTAGTTTTAAAAGCTGAAGGGAACTATTTTAGTTCTTTTATGCTGCTATAATAAAATGCTACAGACTGGGTAATAATATATAAAGAACAGATATATATTTTCTTACGCTTGTGGAGGCTGGGAGTCCAAGATCCATCAGGTTTGGTTGTCAGATGAGGGTTGCTCTCTGCTTCCAAAATGATGCCTTGATGCTGTTTCCTCTGGAAGAGAGGAACCCTGTATCCTCACATGGCAGAAGTTAGAAGGGTAAAATGTATGAACTCCCTCTGTCAAGCTCTCTTTTTATTTTTTTTAAATTTTTTGTCAGGATGAGGTCTTGCTATGTGGCCTAGGCTGGTCTCCAGCACCTGGGCTCAAACAATCCTCTTACCTCAGCCTCCCAAAGTACTGGGATTAGAGATTTTAGCCACTTTGTCCAGCCTGTTCAGCTCTTTTATGAGACCACCTGGTCCCATTCACAAGGACTCCACCATTATGATTTACCTCCTCAAGGCCCCACCTCTTAAACTGTTAAATTGGCATTTAATTTTCAACTGAATCTTGGAGGGACTATTTTACTGTTATGATCATTCAAACCATAGGAACTTTTGAGATAATCTGTTCATATAACAGGATAAGGAAACAGAACTAGGGAAGATGATTTAGTCAATTCTGATTTCTGGTTAAAAACATTTTCTGTAAGACTGAAAATATCAGACTGAAATAAGCATAGAGCCAGAGTAACTCAGCATGAACACTGGCCTACTTAATTATAAGATGATTTCTCAATATTGAGCACCCTGATTTGGGTTGACATGGTGCAGTGAGAGGATGCTTAGCTTAAGACACTTGGACTCCTTTATTGCTCCAACTAGCTGTGTGATCTTGGATAATCCACTTAGCCTCAGTCTCTTCTGTTATAAAATGAAGAGCTTCTATTTGGTGTTACCTTAGATTTATTCTAGCTTCCAAAATTTTAGTAAAAGACAAGTCTGAATGCTAGTACCGTCTTTGTCCTTTGTGCGATGTTGCAAAAATCACTTATATTTTGAGGCTTAGACTTTTCTTTAAAATATTAATGGCATATTTCAATGATGACAGTTAAATTCTAATATGGAGCAGTGGAAAAGTTAACTGTGGCCTTGTATACTTTTTTGTGTGTGAGCTAACAGTTTTAAATGATTTTTAAACAGACTTGATAGCAGTTTTTTAAATAATTTATGTGATAGGTCTTTTGGTGTCATACCATATTTGATTGTAGTTAGGTTCATTTAAACATAGCTAACTGGCAATTTATGCTGTTTAGTAAATTTTTCCTCTCCCTTTGTGTTGTATGTAATTGATTTGAATGTGAATACAAATTGTTAGTCTTACAGTTTATAAAGTTTTTATACATTATTATGCTTTTAGAAAGCTAGTAAGTTTACTCTTTTCAAAAAAGAACATTAGTGACTTAAGCCAAAGAGAAGACAGTATTATTTTATTTAAATTAATTTTTGATTGTGAGATAGAAGTATGAAATTCAAACATGCACTTAAATATAAAGTATTTTTTTCTTTGTAACATTACTACTACTTTGAGAGTCTATCCAAAATATGTGATTTCTGCTTTTCCATTATTACTCTCTGCTAGATGAATGTCGAAAAAGTAATGTTAAACCCATAACCCATGTGTAAATAGTAGTGTTAAGTAGTATTACTAGTAGTGTTTTGGATTTAATTGTACATTGGGAAATAAAACATTTAATTTTTAAAAAGTATTTATCTTGTGGATGTAACAACTAATTTTCTTAATTGGGTGGGTCTTTTAAAGTAATGTTTGGAGAGTTTCAATCAAGATGAATATTCTCTGGATAAATGTATTTCATGGAACCCAGTAACATGCTTCTTTTTTCATGAATTAAAACAGCACCAGTAGTAAGACAGTGAAAAACTTTTTGCCTCAGTGAGAATACTTAGTATGATTGTATCTTATTTGTTGTGGTCGCCAGATTAGAAACATTATACATTTTTTTTCTTTTATGTAAAAGTCATTCACAGAGATAATTGAAATAGAATTGTTAGTATATTTAAGTCAATTTCTCTGGGACTTTTTTTTTGAGTTGGGGTTTCACTCTGCTGCCCAGTCTCCTGGGCTCAAGGGATCCTTCTGCCTCACCCTCTTGTGTAGTTGGGAGTACAGGAGCTAGCAACCACACCTAGCTACTGTTTTGATTTTTTTTTTTTTTTTGGTAGAGACAGATTCTCCCTACTTTGCCTAGGCTGGTCTCAGACGCCTGACCTCAAGCATTCCTCCTGCCTGGGCCTCCCAAAGTGCTGGGAGTACAGGCAGGAACCACAATGTCCAACCCCTGCTGTGTGATTTAAATAGACATTGATAGGCTAATCCGGAAGCTTGACCTTGTGTCTTTGAAAAAAAATTGTTCCAAGTTTCCCAAACACATTTTCAGACTGATTTTTTTATATAGGCTACTCTTGCTGAGAACTGAAATGCAGATCATAATTAAACCTTCCATTGATGAGTTAACTTTATCATTATGAATGCTACCTTTCTGTAATTTATTGCTGATTGAACGTAGGTAAGGTTTGGTTTGCAATTTCAAGGACTTGTCTTGGGCTGCGGTGCTTTTCTAGTTGATAACCTTTTTTCTTCTTTGACATCAGCTGTTAATTTGGTAGCACAGTTCCCCTCTCATCTGTTCTCCACTGTAGCCAGATAAACCAGTTAACCAGACATTAGTAGTCTTTATATTCACTTTTAAATCATTAATCAAGACTTCTCTTAGGTAAAGTAAAAGAATAAAACTTAAATGTATTGAGCAAGTGCTATGTGCCAGATACTTTCACAGACTTTCTTAATTACTGTGCAGTATACACCATCTCCCATTTCTCTAGCCATGAGCAGGTGAGGAAAGTGAGATTTGGAAAGTTAAATAACTTGTCCAAAATCCATTTGACTATGTCTACTGGGCTGTTTTGTTTTCCTCAATGTTTCCTTGTATCTTTCCTGTGGTTTTGTTTGTTGTTGTTGTTTAGGGAATAATTGATAGATGAATGGAATTATTGCAGATTTTATAATTCATCCTATAATGGTTGGTCATCAAATAAGACTCATTAGCTGTAAGTGGACTATATTCAAATCATATTTTTGAATGTCATCTAGGCATCATGCCATGAATTATAATGGATATAATAACATAAAGGAAGAGAGACTATCTACTCTGAGGTGCTGACAGTCTGGGAGGGAGCTTCCTTGTGTAATTAATAGCTTAGTTGTATTAGAATACTGCCATTCTTCAGATATTTGGACTAAAGCAGTTTTTTTTAGGTTGAAGCTCGAAATTAAGGTCAAGCATTTTTCCTTGTTCATCTTTTTTTTCTAGCTGTGTCATTCTGAATTGCCTGGAATTTCAAATTTTTACTCTTTTCCCCCACCCA
Source organism: Carlito syrichta (assembly GCF_000164805.1). NCBI lineage: Eukaryota > Metazoa > Chordata > Mammalia > Primates > Tarsiidae > Carlito > Carlito syrichta. The sequence continues at coordinate 183,955 of NW_007036292.1, read as the reverse complement.
CCTTGTTCTAAATTTTTTCTTGTAGAAATTTTTTCATGGGGGACTAAAGACTTCTTGTCCTTTGTGTGTAGCGGATGTGAATAATTCAGTTCTCTTCATTTTAGTTTTAATCTGTCTCATGATGTAGTTCTTTCCAACTTTTAATAATTACAGATCCTTCAAGATGTGTAAGTATATAATAGACTTCCTTTCAAATCCAGGCATTTTGAAGGATATTTTTTTTGTCATTTGAAGTAATGTAGATGAACAATCAGAATATTGTTTTGGAGAAAACAAAGACTTATAGAAGTTTTTTTGGTGATTGATACTTAGTAATGAGGAAATTATAATCCTGGATGGGAAGAGGTAAGGGAGCAAAGATCATTGAAAAATTAAGGTTTTGATTTGATCTTTTAAAATCTCACTAAACTGTAAGCATTTAAGAATACTTTATTTTATCTTTCCATTAAAAAGCTTTTTCTCACCCTGCTAAATGAATTTATTATGATTGCTGATGATCATTTTGTAACTTGAGATTCTTGGTTAAAGATTCTGTATGCATCTAATAATTAGAAAACAAACATTACATGTTTGTGTATGTACACTTTTTAAAATTATTTTACTGTTTTGCTGAAACTTTAGTTGCAGCCTAAGTTAAATCAGTTTTATCAGTGGGATTAAAATCCTGCTCAAATAATTTAGACTGTTATTTTAAAATAATGTTATTACTCTTTTTTACAAATATTCGTGAGGTTAGAGCCTCCAAATATTATTGTTCCTTGAGTGAAATATAGACTGATGTTTTTATGGTTAACATATTGATGAGATGAGAGTTGAACATGTGGCCCTTTAAAAAATTTTTCAGTGGCAGTTAATGTTGTTTCTATATCAAGAGAGGTGAGTGAAAAATTAAAGTCCATCAGTAACGAAATTATTTTGCCAGTATTGTAGGCATGTTCATTTACTGCCAAGACAAAGTCATATATATGTAAGAATCTGTGCTTGAAGCCCGTTTCTTTTGATATATTGTTTTTGGACTTGTTTGAATTAGAGAAAGATTGTAGCTTATTGATACACTACTGATAGGCCTATTTAGTCCACTATTTTCTTTTCAGTTAATATTTATTAATAAAATTAATGATTAAGCAGCCTTCTGAGAGAGACCTTTATTTAGGTGAATGGGAAAATCTGAAAATATTACTTGATATATGAAATTTGAGACTCTGTTGCTTGTACATTATTGTACTTTATTTCTATTTGAAAAATATTTGATTATTTAAATATTAGCTTAATTGTTGTAGATAAACACATCCAACTGTTTTTGCGTGTCATTTTGTCTAGTAATTAACATGTTCATGTTTTCAAAATTGCATTGGTTTAACAGGTAACATTCAACAGACATTTGTTTATAGTCTGTGTGGCATTGAGGAAAAATGCACAGTCCTTTAAGAATGTCATAGTCTAGTGGAAGAAGACACATAGTTATGAAGCAATATGAGAATGTAGTGATAGTTATAATCTGAATATTATGGAAGTGCTGAGAAGGAGTCGTTAACTTTGCTTGAGTTCGAGGACGGATTTCTGGAGGATATACTTGAGCTGTGTTCAGAGGATATGAAGAATCAGTTAAAGGAGAGGCAGAAGAGGAGACATAAAAAAGACATGAGAGGGTGAAATGAGTGGGGAGGAGCTTTGACAGTGATGAATATGCAGTGAGAAACAGTAAGTTGTATATTTATTAAGAATTCCCATTGTTTTAATGTTAGGGAATAAATATAAGACAAATAGTACTGAGTGGAGAAGTAGGCATAAACGATCTATACCTACTGTGTGCCTGTAAAATGATTTTTGAACAGGGTCATGGTGGGTATTTGTATATTTTAATGGTGAGTTTGAAGAAGGTAGATTTCATAAGGTTGGAATTCATATGCTTGGAAGACTGTTGCAGTTATCTAGATGAAAGTTTTAAGACAGTAGTGCAGTTGATCCTTACAATATGGGTTTGAATTGTGTGGGTCAATTTATTGCATGAGGTTTTAGTTTTCCAATAAATACATTGAAAATTTTTTTTTGAGAAATGTGACGATTTGAAAAAACTTGCAGACAAACTGCATAGCCTAGAAATACAGACAAAATTAAGAAAAAAACTATGTCATGATGTGTAAAGTATATGTAGATACTATTTTGTCATTTACTTTCATAAAATATACACATCTAAAGTTAAAATTTATCAAACTTGAATACTTACAGGCTGTACATGGTGCCATTTGCAGTGGAGGGAAATGTAAACAAATCTAGAGATGCAGTGATAAACTATAACTGCCTAAGATTAACTGTAGTACATATTGCACTACTCTCATAACTTTCATAGTTACCTCCTGTTGCTGTTGAAGTGGATTCAGATGTTGTGTTTTGAATATTCGCTTAAAACATCCTGTGATAGTTTCTCTCCAGTAAATTGCATGTTGCAGCAAAAGGTTATCTTTTGCGATTCTCACATTTTTTTCATTGTGTTTAGTGCAATACCGTAAACTTGGAGTAACAACATGAAACCGTTTCAAAGTGCTACTAATCATGCTGTAAGTGTTCCCAAAAAACAGGGAAAAGTTATGACATTACAAGAAAACAATGAATTGCTTGATATGTACTGTAGATTGAGGCCTGCAGCTATGGTTGCCTGCTATTTCAAGATAAATGAATCTAGTTTAGGACCGTTGTGAAAAAAAAAAAAGGAAATTTGTGAAGCCATTTGTGCTGCCATGGCAGCAGGCATGGACAGCTTGCACTTTTTGTGAAATACCTTTTCATCTCATTGACAATTCAGCTTTTATGTGGGTGTAGGATTGCTTTAAGAAAGGTATACCCGTAGACTTTAATATGATGTAAGATAAAGTGAAGTCACTATTTGGCAACTTAAAGTAAAAGGAATGTGAATAATCTGGAGCTGGAGAATTTAATGCCAGCAAAGGATGGTTTGATAATTTTAGAAAGAAGTTGGCCTTTAAAAATGTGAAGATAAAAGGGTAAGCAGCTTCTGCTGACCAAGAAACAGCAGACAGATTTCCAGACACCATTAAGAAAATCATTGAGGAGAGAGGATAGCTGTCTCAATAGGTTTTTAATGTAGACCAGATTGCCCTATTCTGGAGAATAGTGCTATAGAAGACATTTATTAGTAAGGAAGAGAAGCAAGTAGCAGGATTTAAGGCAGGAAGGAATAGGCTGGCTCTGCTGTTTTGTGCAAATGCAGTCAGGTTTGTGATTAGGACTGACCTTCTCTATAAAGCTGCTAACCCCTGAGCTGTGAAGGGAAAAGATAAACACTAGCTGCTAGTCTTTTTGTTGTTCAGCAAAAAGGCCTGGACAATGAGAACCCTTTATCGGATTGATTTCATTGATAACTTTGTCCCTGAAGTCAGTAAGTACCTTGGCAGAAAGGGACTGCTTTTTAACTACCTAGAACCTCATGAGTTCAACACTGAATGGGTTAAAGTGGTCTACTTGCCCATAAATGCATTTCTAATTCATTCTCTAGTTTGGGAGTCATAAAGGCTCATTACACCACAATAATTTATGGAAAGGATTGTCAGTGCCATGGGATAGAACTCTGGCCGGGAGAACATGGTGAACTGCAAGGATTACCCCATTGAGGATGCCATCATTGTAGAAAACGGCATGAAAACCATTAAACTCAAAACAAATTCCTGCTGGAAAAAACTATGTTCAGATGTTGTGCATGACTTCACAGGATTTACGACAGAGCCAGTTGAAGCTGTGAAAGAGATTGTGGATATCGCAAAAAAGGTGGAAGGGTTGGGGGGGGCAGGATTCAAGATATGGATCTTGAAGAAATTAAAAAACTCAAAGACACCATGCCAGAGGAATTGACAGAAGATGACTTGATGGACATGAGTGCATTTGAACCAGTGCCAGCCAGATAGTAAGGAAGAAGACATAGAAGAAGCAGTGCCAGAAACCAATTGACATTAGACAATCTAGCAGAAGGGTTCTGATTACTCAAGATTGCTTTCGACTTCTTTTATGACATGGACTCTTCTATGATATGGGCACTTAAACCAAAGCAAACAGTGCAACAAATATTGGTACCATAGAGAAACAAAAAAAAATCACATCAGACAGAAATTATGATGTATTTCTGTAAAGTTACACCAAGTGGGCCTGCCTCTCCTGCCTCCTCTTCCAACCTCCTTCACCTTTACCCCCTCTGCTACCCCTGAGACACAAGGCCAACCTCTTTTCTTCCTCCTTCTCCTCAGCCTACTGAACATGAACATGACAAGGATAAAGAGCTTTATGACGACCTACTTTTACTTAATGAATATATTTTTTCTTCCTTACGATGTTTTCATATCTCTAGCTTACTTTATTGTAAGAATGTAGTGTGTAATACATGCGTCATACAAAATGTATGTTAAATCACTGTTTGTGTTATCAGTAAGGCTTCTGGTCAACAGTAGGCTATTGTTTTGGGAGAGTCACAGGTTATATACAGATTTTTGACTGTAAGGGAGGTCGGTGCCCCAGCCCTCACATTGTTCAGTGGTCACCTGTATTTGGGATGAACGAATGGGAACATATGAGAAATATCTTGAGCCTAATGCCTAGCACTTGATGATTGGATAAGAAAGAGATGCAAGAGAAGAAAAATGAGATAAGACTTTTGCTTCTAGTTTATATAATTAGGTGGTTTGTATTGTCAAAACTGCATTAGAGAATATAGGAAGAAGGTTTGGGTGAGTTTGGATGGTGAATTCACCAGGGATTTTGGACATGGTGAGTTAGATCTGTGTCTGGAACATTTGAGTGGAAATGTGCAGGAGGTAGTTGAAAAAAGCTTTATGTTTGGGGGGAAAAAATCTGGGCTGTTAGTGTAGATTTGGGAACTATTAACATAGAAGCCAATATAGTAGTTCCCTCTTTTTCATGGGGAATACATATGTACCAAGACCCTCAGTGGAGACCTGAAACCACATAGTACTGAACCTTTATATATTCATTAATTCCTGTACACACATACCTATGATAAAGTTTAATTTATAAATTAGGCACAGTAAGAGATGAACAACAATAATTATAAAATAGAATAAATATAATTGTATTAAAACTGTATGTAACTAAAATAAAATTTTTGTGAATGTGGTCTCTCTTCTGTTTGAAAATATCTTTTTTTTAAAAAATTTTATTCTTAGAGCCAGGGTCTTGCTCTCTTGTCCAGGCTGGAGTACAGTGATGTGATCATAGTCCTCTGCAGCCTTGAATTACTGAGCTTACAGGATCCTCCTGCCTCATCGTCCTGAGTAACTAGGAATACAGGGACATGTCACCACACCTGGCTAATTTTTAAAACATTTTTTGTAGATATGAGGTCTTGCTGTGTTGTCCAGGCTGATCTTGAACTCTTGACTCAAGCAGTCCTTTTGCTTTGACCTCCCAAAGTTCTGAGATTACAGGTATGAGCCACCATGCCTAGCCTAAAATATCTTACTGTGCTGTATTCACCCTTGTGATGGCATGGATAATACATTGCCTAAGTGATAAGATGTAAGGAATATGACTGTGTCCATAAGTTTTGCAGTTTGAGGTGTGACAGTTGATGTGTGAGGAATTTTTTTCTTCACAATTTCATGGATAGAAGATTCATTCTTACTATAGATTTTAGCAATCTCAGCATATAATTTTTGTTCTTAAGTAGATAACTTTTCATCTTTTTACTTAAAGGGAGTACTTTATGGCTTCTCTTTGGCATTTCCAAATTGCCAGCATCACTACTCTTGTGCTTTGGGGACATTATTAAGTAAAATATGGTTTATTTTAACACAAGCACTACAATATGGATCTGATAACTGAGATGGCTGTTAAGTTACAAGGTTACTAATTGGTGCATAGTGTAGACAGCGGGGATATGCTGGACAAAGATAAATAATCCACAGTTCACATCCTGAATGGGATAGAACGACATGGTGCAAGATTCCATTATGCCCTTCAGAATGGCATGCAGTTTAAAGCTAATGGATGCATTGTTTATTTCTGGAATTTTGCAGTTAATATTTTCAGGCTGCAGTTGACCACAAGCAGCCGAAACCTTGGAAAGCGAAATTGCCGAGAAGGGGGACTACTATAATTTATTTCTTTAAAGATGTGGGCAAATATCTTGGGAAATCTGATAAAAGCTAGAGACCTGCCCTCCAGGAAAGAAGTGCACATACGTTATACTTGGAAAATTTTGTATGTGGTTTTAGGAGACTCGAATCCCTTGAAATCAATCTGGAGTTTCCTAAGTTTTAAAACCCTACACGTATATATAATAGTTGTAACCATGATAATGAAAATGTGTAGGGATCTGGTGTGGAAAGAAAAAGAGCCAAAGACAGAGTTCTGGATACAAATAATTTAAATGGTTCTGGTAATGTAGGAGGCATGAAATACAGGAGAATAATACTTGAGAAAGAACGCTACATTGTGCTGATTTTTGTTAGGCGTAGTTGTACTCTTAAGGTGCTTTTGTTTTAGCTCATATCCACTTATTTGCTAGATTTAAAAGGCTCTTTCTGTCATTTATTTGATGCCTGTAGATGAGAGTTCAAGAGATTCTATCATGGTGTACTTTTGTTGATGTGTGAGGGGTTATACTGTGCCCTGGGCTTGGCTAAATTTACTGACATTCTCATTTAATCTTCATGACAGTCCTTTGAGATAGATACTGATATTAAATTCAGGAGTTAATTTGCCCTAGGTCACATGGTTTGTGAGTAACAAAGCTGTGACACAAATCCAGGCCTGTCTGACAGCAAAACCTATGTTCTCTACTAATATACTGTGTTTTCCAAGATAATCAGTGATTTATGCTGTAATATTACTTTACCAGATTAGCACAATGAAATGAGGTGAGTCCAATGGTTTGGACTATGTTTTGGGATATGTGAATTCTAATCTCAGCTCTGTGGTTTGTGTAAGTCATTTAATGTCTCTGGATCTATTTTCTTTTCACTTGTTAGACATTTTCTTTTTTAACTTTAGCTATTACCAGAAGAAATATTTTGGTCCTGTGGCCCCATCTCTGCTCTGTTGATAAGGCATGAATACTGAGAAACATAGCACATACAATTTTGGACTGTAAATTCTTGATTTAGATAAGTGAAAAAAAAATTTTTAACACAATAATGTAAGGGTACTTGAACAATATTTGAAGCTTCTTGGTTTATATATTTTAAGTTATCTAGTTTTTAATAGAAAATTTATGCTGGGTAGAGACCTTTTTATACTTTTTCTAGTTTTCTTGGAATCTGTATGTTATAGAACCTGAAAAGATCATTTCATGTTTTGCTCAAATTATTAGATATCTTTGAGGTTTATAGTCCACATTAACCTTGTTCTTTCTTTGAAATTGTTGTGAATATTGTCAAGGGATGGCTGCCAGCAAACTAAAACCACATTTCACATACATAGCCATGGTATTTGAGGCTGTCATTATTACCTGGGCTTGTGTCTTTCTTTGTGAAAAGTTATATAGCCACATCTTTACATTTTATATGGATGACATCTTGTGTATCAAGATATATGATTACAAATAGGTAGCATTTAGGTGTTAGGGGTAAATGTCCTTAAGGTTATTTGATAAAAGTCTGAGAGACTTAGGTTTTACATAGGATTCGAGTAAAAGGAAAGAAGTTGCTCTGTTAAAGTTTCTTCTTAAACTCTCTAAAAAAGGTTAGCATAATAAGACTCAGTTTCAGTCATTTGCTTAAGGGTTCTCTTGTTTGAGAGTTGAGCTGATATTCTACTGCTAGGGGAACTAAAAGGGCTGTTTTGCCTACTCCTTCTTCTTTCACATTCATACCCACCAGGCATGACTGGAGAGGATTCTACTAACTCAGTGATTTTTATCCAGTTCAGGTCAGCAGTATGTGTGAAGCTGGCCAGTGTTACCCAAGTTTTGAACGCAGAACTTGAAGATTTTATGTGGCATTAAAAAAAGCCTCTGTAGATATTAGCAGAATGAATTCAGTCAACAACCATGTGTGCTTGTTATGTGCCAGATATCGTTTTAAAAGCTGAAGAATTAAGCAGTGGGAATAATTCCTACCTTCATGGAACTGACATTTGGTTGAGGGGAGAGAGACCAGGAAAAGAATAAAGAATGTGGCATTAGGTCTGGGTATGGTGGCACACACTTGTATTCCCAGCACATTGGGAGGAAGAAGCAAGAAGATTGCTCAATGCCAGGAGTTTAAGACCAGCCTGGGCAACGTAGTGAGACACTGTCCTTACAAAATAAAAATAAATTGTCTGAGTGTGGTGATATGTGCCTGTAGTCCCATCTACTGGGGAGGCTGAGCTGGGAGGATTACTGGAGCCCAGAAGTTTGAGGTTGTGGCAGGTTGTGATTGTACCACTGCACTGTGGTCTTCCTGCCTCGGTGAGAGTGAGATCTTGTCTCTAAAAAAAAAAAGAGAGAGAGAGAGAGAAATAAAGAATCTGAGGTTGGAGTTCAGGGTCAGTAGTGAGGGGAGGCTGTTACTCTAAAGGTGATCATTTAAAACTTCATTGTAAGGTGATGTGGAAATTGGAAGAAAGAACATTCCAGACAGACAGAACAGTAGATATAAAGACATTGAAATGAGTTTATTTGGTGTATTCCAAAGAATAGCGGTAGCTGATGTAGTGGAGCAGAGTGAGCAAGGGGGAGTAGGTGAAGTCAAGAAATGATTTGATCAAATAAAGCTTTGTAGGACATTGTAGACACTTTGACTTTAATTCTCAGGGAAATGAGGAGTCATTTGAGAGTTGTGAGCAGATGAGTGACATGATTTGATTTATGCTTTCAGAACGTCACTCTGCCTAATGGTAGAAAGCCAAGAACAGAAATGGAGACTCATTAAGAGGTTGTTGGAATAACCTTAGAGATTGTAAATGGTGGTGATTTGGACCAGGGTAGTAGCAGCAGGAACGGTGAAGGAGTTGAATTCTGCATATAATTTGAAGGTAGAGAACAGGATTTTCTGTTGGATTAGAAGGGAGGTGAGAGAGTAAAGATGATTTTAAGCTTTTTGGCCCGAGCAACTGGAACAAATAGAATAGACTTTTGCTTGTTTGGGAGAAACTGCAAGGGAGCTAACTAGGGAGAAAGATTAGGTCTTCTGTTTCAGATTTGATAAGCTTGAGATGCCTACTAAGCATTCAAGTAGAAACATTGAATAGGTAGCTGGATATATGACTCTGATATGCAGAAGGGTGGATATATGACTGATATGCAAAAGGGAGAGTCAAACATAATACATCAGTTTTGAGATTGATTTAAAATCATGAGACTAGATGACATCGACTTAACCTAGAAATTGAGTGTGGATAGATAAGTGGTCTAGAACCTGATAGAGGATTGTAGGTTGTGGTGATGAATAAAAGCCAGTAAAGCAGAATGACAAATAAGAGCCTTTGAAATAGGAAGACAAATAAGAGAGATTGTAGTGCTTGGAAGGTAAGTGAGGAATCTGTTAAAGGAGTAGGAGTGATCAACTCTTTCAAATGCTGCTGGGATAGTTCAAGTGAAATAACTGAGACTTTGACCTGTAGATATTAGCAATAAAGAAGTCATTGGTAACCTTCTCAAGAGTAGTTCCAGTGATATGGTAGAGACGAAAGCCTTACTGGAGTGGATCTAAGATATAATGGAAAGATGGAACAGTGAATATAGAACTCTCTTTCTTGGGCTGTCTGTGATTTCACCATTAATGGAAAAGAGGTTAGGTGATATTGGAGGAATAGGTGGGGTTGTGAGGATTTGTTTTAAGATGGGAAACTGACAGTTTTGAATATGGGTAGCAATTATGTAGCAGAGAGGAAAATGTTGATGCTGAGACCCATGGGTGACTGCTTAAAGAATGTCTTTGAATAAGTGATTTGGGATGGAACTAGAGAACAAACTTCATTCTGTATACAGAGTACTTGGAGTTCATGTTAAAGTGCATATTCTGTTTCTGTAGGTCTGAGGTAGGGCCTGAAATTCTGCATTTCTACTGAGTTCCTCGCTGTTGCCTATTTTTCTGGTTCTTGTGCTGTCTATACTTTCAATACCAAGAACCTGGCACTTTGAGTACGAGAACTAGCAGATGTATTGACATAAAATCACATAGGTTGATGGATATGGTTGGAATTTGTGTAGTGTCTCTTTAGGCTGTTTTATTTTCTCAGTGGAATAGAAAGCATTCGTCATCCTAGAGTGAGGATGGAGGAGATGGTATAAAATCATCTAGGAGAGTGGGGTTAATAGACTAGTGGGATTGTGGGGTTATATGCAGAGCACCCTTGCAGTAAGTGGTTACCAATTTAAACTCGGGTGGATCAAATATGGATGTATGTTATTCCCCATTTACTTTCAACTACGTGGATGTGTGTCGGAAGTAGGTTGAGTTTAGCATGGCAAGTATTTTGGAGGGAAAAGAAGGATTAAATGACGCACGGATATATAAATAATGACTTAAAATGAAGTATTCTGCTCTAGGTAAGAATGGAGGGAGGTCTTAAAGGGTTAGGAAAAAAATGTTTCTATCAGTTCTAGAAACAGTTTTAAAATGTATCTCTTTATTTCTGTTAAAATGGATTGTTAACATCCCTATAAATCGTGCAGATTTATAATCATAGCCATATAATAAAATGCTCATTATATGGACAAATACAGAAAGATTTTCAACTATTGGTTTTTTGTTTTTTTCTCTCTTCTCTTTCTTGGATATTACAGATGACCATGGATGAAAAATACGTAAACAGCATTTGGGACCTTCTGAAAAATGCAATTCAAGAAATCCAGCGTAAGAATAACAGTGGTCTTAGTTTTGAGGAACTCTATAGAAATGCATATACAATGGTTTTGCATAAACATGGAGAAAAACTCTACACTGGACTAAGAGAAGTTGTTACCGAACATCTCATAAATAAGGTATCCAACTTTAAAGGACTGTTGCTAATACTATATTGAATGTAGAAAATTCTTTATACTATATTGCCCTTTGAGCAGAAATATTCTTTTTAAAAGCTTCAGGAGCCTATAGAAATTAACTTATGACTGCATTATAAATCCTTACTCAAAACTTAGAATCAGCTAAATCAGAATTTTTGATAATTGAGGGAAGATCTGTAATAAATATATTACCTGTAATCATAATTAATGAAGCAAACGTTCAGCAATTACAAATGCTTATTTATTAATATGTTAATTACAGATAATTGTTTTTCCATAAAACACTTTAATCAATCAGTCCATTTTGGCTTTCTCTGCTTCCTCTGTATGTTTGAAAATAATAAAAATATGTTGTTTAACAAATACTCTCTAAGGCATTTCACTAATTGATAAGACCTTATTTTAACTCAGTTCTATGGTAAATGTGAATTTCTTAAAAGATAAATTAGGGGTGAACTGTTAACATTATAAAACGGTTCCATGATCCCAGAAAGGTATATTTGTTTTTTTAGAAACAGTATTTTTATAGAGCAAACTCTTCTACTGCACATAAAATTATTTCATTTATAAAATAACTTTACTACAATGTCTAGCACTATGATTGCCAAATACAATGTAAAATACTACAGATTCATAAAAACTTCCATAGTTTTTATGTGGTATTAGAATATTCTTTTTTTTTACATTTTATTTTGGAAAAAAATAGGAAAGTTGCATGAATAGTACAATGAACTCTGTGTACCCTTTACCTAGGTTCACCAGTTAACATTTTGCCACATTTTTGCCAGCCTTTCTATTGATACCTGTTATTACTATTATCAATATTATTATTGTTTCTGAACAATTAAAGAATCCATTTTAGATTTCATTTACCTTAAAATGTTTTGTAATATTTCCTTTAAGAATAAGGAAATTCTCTTACTTAACCAGAGAACAATGATCAAAATCAGGCTGTTTAACGTTAGTATGATACTGTTAACTGATACAGTCCATATTAAAATTTTACCAATTGTCCTGTGTAGCAGTGATGTCCTTTGTAGCAATTTGTTTTCTGATCCTGGATCCAATCCAGGATCACACACTCAATTTCTCAGCTTTTCTTTGCCTTTCAGCACATTGACATTTTTGAAGAGTATAGGTCAGTTGTTTTCTAGATTGTCCCTCAGTTTTTGGTTTGTCTGATTGTTTCCTCATGACTAGTTTCAGGTAATGCATTTTGGCAGGAATAATACATAAGTGATGTTGTGTCCTCAGTGCATCACATCAGGAGGCACATGATGTCAGTTTATCCCATTATTGGTGATGTTAACTTTGATCATTGGTGTCCGCCAGATTTCTCCACTGTGAAGGTACCTTTTTTCCCTTTGTAATTCTTAAGTAATCTGTTCAGATATATTTTGAGACTGTATGAATATCCTGTTCCCTCAGAAACTTTCATGTGATGGTTTAGCGTCCATTGATGATTCTTGCATGAATCATTATTACTATGGTGATTACAGAATTGTAGCTTTCTGTTTTCTACTCTTCCTTCTATAATTTCTTTCTCTTAGAGGGGATTATATGAGCCATGTAGTTAGTATCTCATGAAGCAAGGTAATTGTGTTCTTTACACAATCAGTAGTTTTTTGTTAAGTACCTATATGCACAGCTTTCAACAAAAATACAGTGGATACAAAGAGATGATACTTTCCCTTCCTGGGGTTTTTACTGTGAGGTGAAAGATGATACACACATTTGGATAACTGTGAGGCAAATGAATTGTATATCGTTTAAGAGTTCAGATGAAGTGAGATGTCCCTGGGCTATAAGATTTTATGGGTAAGGATGAAATTGAACTGAGCTTTGAAAAATCTGGGCTATATGTGAACAGTGTGGAAGGCATTTCACATGTCAGATGTCATGTGATTATATAGAGATGAACTGGTTACATTTAGGTGGTAGGTAGAGTTTGATTGAGGCATATACTAATTATGGGGATTAGTGAATTGTAGTGTTCCAAAGATGGTTTGGGAACAGATTGTAGAAAAATTTGAAAACCAGGCTAAGGAATTTGGACTAAAGAGTGGAAAGTTTTAGGAGGTTTTTAAGTGGGTGATAATGTGACAGAATAGTTGAAAATGTGATTTTTAAATGGGTAATATGACAGAATATTGTGAGAATCCTGTAAATGTAAAATCGGGAGGAGGTTTACTAAAATCAGGAGATCTGAGTAAAGTGATAGGCTAGAAATGGATGGATGATGTCAGAAATTCTGAAGTAAGATTAGACAGAATTTGGTTACTTAAAGAACTATGGTGCCTCCAATAGAAGTATTGTGAAGTTATAGCAGAAAACTGATTTGGAATGGTTAGAGGAGATGATATGTTTTACTTAGATTATAGTGAAAATTTTTATAGTTGGAAAGTACCTTAGAAATCATTTGTGGGGAAAATTGAGTGTGAGATCATTAGACTCAAGTATAAATATGTATTTGGAGATTCTTGATTTAGAGTTTGTGGACAAACTCAAAGTTACATGTGGCGATTGGTAGCATATACTGAGGAGTAGGTATTGGAATTCAGACAACAAAAACCTCAGAGCCAGGGGTGAATCTTAGGAGCAAACTATAGTAAGTAGTTGTGGTAAATAAAGATGAGTTTAAGAAGTTTGGCATCAAAAGAAAGAATGGAAGGATTTTGCCTTCTGAAAGGGAGAAGTTGTGCTACTGAGTTCTTGGATATGGAAAGAGAGTGTGGAATTAAGAATGATAGAAAAGAAACAATTTTAGAAAAGGAGAATGTTCCTAATTGCCAGAGGTTCTTTCGGAATTGATAACTATTGCCAACTTATTTGCATTTACTATGTAATCAGTCCACTTCTAGTTCTTTTACACATTACATTTTAACTTATCTAATGTGCCTAGTAGTGTCAGACCGAGTGCACCAGATACTGTCTTCTCTATTTTTTTTAGTATTTATTTTAAAGAAGTGGGGTACAATTCAGGATTAGGGTATATAAGTAGACATCATACAGGTAAAGTTTGGGTCTCCCTTTGGTCCCCACTTTGCCTGGTTTAAAATCAGTTACCCTTATTGATGTTGTTTCCCCACCCAACCCCAGCAGTATCCTGCTATTGCCAGTTCCTTTCTTATAGTATTATGGTAAATGTTCAGAGTTATCTTCTTTATTTTACAAATGAAGAAACCGAGGCACTGACAATTGAATTGGGATCTCATCCTGTTACCCAGGTTGGAGTTAAGTGGCATGATCATGAGATTTGTCTTTTTTTTTAAAACAGTGCTTTGCAGCTTGTACACAGATGCACTAAACAAATCTATAGTTATGTGTTATGGTTGAGAATTTGCTCATCCAAAAAGTGAGGGAAGGAGGGAAGTCTAGAATGTGAGGTCAGTGTTTAAGTAACTGATTTTTGAACTCGGAAAAATGGTCAGTTAGATAATGAAATAATGTGAGCAGTAACTCCATGAGAACACTAAGAGTTTCAACATATTGGAAGTTACTTACAGTGGTCCCATACCTAGATTAATTGTTGTCTTAGTCAGCATGGGCTGCTGTAACAAATACTATAAACTAGGTAACTTTATTTCTCACTGTTCTGGAGGCTGGAAAGTCCAAGTCACCTGCACATTCAGTTCCTGGTGAGGTTGCTTTCTGTGGTTTGTAGACTGTCTCCTCCTTTCTGTGTCTTCACATGGCAGAGAGAGAGAGGTCATGTCTTGCTCATGTATATTTTTATAAGGGTACCAGTCATGTTCATAAGGACTCTGCCTTCATAAACTAATTACCTCCCAAAGGGCCTGCCTCTAAATATCATCACATTTAGGATTAGGACTTCAAATTAAGAGTTTATGGGAGAAATAAACATTCAGTCCATAGTAACTGTGATTTCAAAACATAGGTAGTCCCCTATATTTTCCTGAAAACATGTATTCAAGTTGATTGTGTTAAATAAATGAAAAATTCTATAGTACTTGCTAAATTCTTAATTTTGCTTCTCTTACACATAGTCATTAGTGATATCACCAGCATCTGAAATTTTTCTTTCTTTTTTTTCTTTTCACAAACTCTTATTTTACTGGTCAACTTTTGACTAGGAAATACACCAATCTCAATATGTCTGTTGACGATTTCAACTGAATCAAGTTTTTGAAGCCTCTGCTAGTATCCATGCTTTGATTTTTGTCTTTTTCATTTATCTTATTTTATGAAAACAATCATACAAATACAATACTACTGTATGAGAGGAACGTTACATAAGACAACTATTGTGATAGTCAGAGACATCCTATAGTAGCTCAAAATGTTTGTCTTTAAATGTAAGAAGTCTCAGTTTGTTCTTTCAAATGATACTTTGGAATGTTACTGATAAAATGTGCAAAAGTATACTTGGCATAAAAATTAATGTTGCACCTTTTGACTGGAAGGTGAGAAAATGTTTCAGGACTCTGTTCCATCAAAATACCTATCTTTAATCTCACAATACAATGGGGACCCCCAAAACCCAGAAATTATCTTTTGGAGGGTGGATTCCTTGTAGTACAGGAACCCATTGGCATTAATATACCACCTAGTGTTGTGAGAGCCTTTGTTTGGCTTCACTGAGATTTTTTTGGCGGGTCTTTCATCGTGTTTGCCCATTTCACAATGGGTGATTTAAGAGTGCCCTGAGTGACTTTTAAAAAAAGTCCTCAAAGGGAACTGTTTGCCCAATGTGGAAGAGGTGAAACAAAAACCGGCAGAAGCACTAAAAGGCATCAAAATGATTGAGTTCAAACACTGAGCAGTAGAAAAAGCATCTTAATATAAGGTATATTGTATCAAACGGAGAGTACTTTGAAGGTGACTAATGTTTAAACAGGTAAAAATAAGTACACAATTTTTCAATAAATAAATTCTGGGGGGCTTGGGGTCCCCCTTGTATATCCCTTTTTGTACTTTTAAAAGCATTACTATTTGGTCTTTTCATCAGTTTTTTATTCAGTATGCTTCTGGCAGTTAGCTTAACTAATAATATATTTATATTTATTTTAAAGCGAAATACTTTTTATTGCTGTGGTATTTACAGCCAGGACTCATCTTTTCACATTGAAGAATTCAAAGAAATATAATTTTTATGTGAACTTGGGGCTGGTTTGTTTATAGTTTTGTTGGCGGCTTGATTTCAAGGTAAAAAATAGTAAACATAATCAGAACATCTTTGATAAAGCAGAGCAGTATAAACTACCAGAGGGGAGATGTAGTGAGGCTCCAGTGAGGACATTTCTTTGGGATGAAAGTAGCTAATTGTTGACTTTGGAAATAAGTTCATGGAATTGAGCAGGTATAGAAAATATAAGTGCTAATTCTCTAATTAACTTAAAGCACTTCTGGTAGGACAATTATTTTTCCTATCTCTGGAAGAATGTCTCCTTTGAGGAAATTGATACCCAAAGGAATTCAGTGGTTTCTCTAGACCACAGAGCAAAACTTGGTATATGATGTGGCCTTCGTGCATTGTCATAAGAAAAATCTTGTCTCATTTTTAAAATGAAAACAGTTTGTTTTTCACAAGATTATTTTTTTCTTTAACTTTTTTTTATTTGAAAGAAACGGTCTCATTCTGTCACTCGGGCTGGAGTGCAGTGGCATGATCATAGTTCATTTGCAGCCTCGAGGTCCTGGGCTCAAATGATCTGCCTGTCTTAATTAGCCTTTTCAGTAGCTAGGACTACAGGCACACACCATCAAGTCCAGCTATTTTTTAAAAAATTATGTTTTGTTTTTTGTGAGGCTCTTGCTGTGTTGTCTAGACCAGTCTCAAACTCCTGGACTCAAGTGATCCTCCTGTATCAGCCTCCGAAAATGCTGGGATTACAAGTGTGAGCCACCACACCTGGCTTTTTTCCTAAATAAAATGACTTAAAAAACATAGACAAATTCTGTTTTTCAAATTTATGAACTTTTAAATTGTATATCATTTTGTCAGAGCCTTCAAAGGTATGTGACTTCTCATCACAGAATTCAGCGTTAAGTGTTTAATTTGCCAGGCTCTCAGGTGACTGTAAAGGATATATTGGTAAATAGAACACATCTAATTTCTGCACTGATGGGTCAGATAATAAAGTATACAAATGTTTAGATATGAAGAAGTATAATCAAGAAAACAGGTTATGAGTGATAGAGGAAAAAAATAAGGAGGACAACTACATAGATAGGTCAAAAAAGGGCTACTTGAGGAAGTGGTGATGTTAAACTAGGACTTGAAGAATGAGAAGGGTGCTCTGAAAAGTGGGTTGAAGAACATTCCAGGACAAGGAAATGGGTATAAGACATTTTTTTCTGTACAGGACCAGATAGTCAATATTTTTGTTTTTCTGAGCCATACATTCTCTGTTACAGCTCCTCAACTCTGCTGTCATAGCACAAAAACAGCAGTAGACCATACATAAATGAATGAGCATGGCAGTATTTCAGTAAAACTTTATTTTAGAAAGGCAGCAAGCTGACCTTTGCCAATTCCTAGAGTAGAGATGTTGGGAAAGAACCTGTCATGAATTGGGAATGAAGAGTTGGTAGTAGGGAGGAATGGGATAAGATAAGGTTGGAGAGAGAAGCAGAAGCCAGATCATACCTAGCCTTGAACCCTTTATACTTAATTTTATGTACATTAGGAAGCCATTCAAGGATTTTAAGCAAGACAGTGACATGCTGTGATGTAAGTTTTGAAATTTTATGCTGACTGCTGTGTGGTGAGCTAATTAAGTTAGGAAGCTCAGGAGTTAAAGTGAGGGGACCAGGAATGAGTAATCCAATAATTCAGGTGCGTAATAGTGATGTGCCAGTGTAGTGACAGTGGTAACAGATAAAAGTTTTAAAATTCAAGATATCTTTTGTATATAGAAAGAATGTTACCTACTAGTAGGATTGATTGTAGGGAACAAGAAAGAGGTAAGAAGCCAAGATAATTGCTAGGTTTTTGGCTATTGGACAACTAGCTAGGCGATTCCATTTTTTGATACAGACTTGAGTAAAAAAGGGGGCTCTATTTTGGACAGGTTATTTTTAACATACCTATAAAATTGGTTATGTAAATTGAGTTCTCTTTTGAACTAGAAATGTAAATTTGGAAATTTTGAACACATAGATAGTATAAGTTAAGCATCCCTAATCCAAAAATCCAAAATTCAACGTGTACCAAAGTTGAAACTTTTAAATGCCAACATGATGCCATATGTGAACAATTCCAAAGTTGACCTCTTGTGACAGGTCGCAGTATAAATGCAGTTAAAACTTTATTTTATGCCAAAAAAATTATTAAAAATACAGTATAAAATTACCTTTAGGTTATAAGGTGTATGTGAACATAAATGAATTTCATGGTTAGATTTGAGTCCCATTCCCAAGATATCACATGTATTTTCAGGTATTCCACAATTTGAAATCTGAGCATCTACAATGAGGGATACGATACTGAACCTGTATTTAAAGTCTTGGAAGTAGATGAAATCACAGAGACAAGAGGGCCCAAGACTAAACCCTGAGGAATTAAACATTTAATGTTCAGGTAGTTTGGGGATTGCACTGAAGACTGAAAATTGGCCAGAGAATAGGTGGTATTTAAGACTTAGCTTTGACATTTACTTACCAGATTTATGGTTTTCCACAGTCATTATGTATGTGTATGTCACATATGTAAAAATGTAGTTTTAAATTGAAAAATTGTGATCATCAGTTTTGTTGGTTGTGGGCAGGGTAAGAGTGAAGCCATCTCTTTTTGCTCTCCTTTTGTAAAATTCCTATTTGGGATTCAAACTTGACAGTTTTTCAGCTCATTCATTTACAAATGACTTGCCTTTTCTTCTAACTCCTGTTGAATACTCAGGAGTTTAATAAGAAATAATGTAGATGCATCTGCAGTGAGGAAAGTACTAGGCAGAAAGCAGGGAGAACTGGGCATTAGGCCTAATTCTGTTACTAATAATCTTGAACAAATTACTGTTCCTTTCAGGACTTCAGATTATTAATCTATAAAATGAGATTGGGGTTGGGGTTTTTTTTTAGCCTAAGGAGCTTTAGAATTATTTAGTGATTATGTGTCTTATAAGTTATGTTTAAGACTTAGATTTTGCAACTTGCTGTTTATTATTCCTGTGTCATAAAATATATTTAAAAGAAAAACATTTCGATTTTTAATTTTTTTAAAAGTCAGGGAATAAACTCCAAAACAGAGCTCCTTTTTCTGCCCAAGTCTATATCAGAAAATGGAATCACCTAGCTAATTGTCCAAGAGCCAAAAACCTAGAAATTATCTTAGATTCCTCCCTTTTTCTAATACACCCAAGTGAGAGAACCATTAAATTATGTCAACTTTGTAATGCTTAGCAGGTTTCTTAGATTTGCCTGATGTTTAGTTTCTTCTCTTTTAAATTAATACCCTGTAGTAATAATTAAATAACATGGTAGCCTCACAGATGAACCTATAAAAGCTAATTCTTATCCTTTGAAAGTTTGTTTCCTCCTAGAAAATTAACTGAACAAAAATATTTTAACTTTTTAAATATACTTTTTAGTTCTTACTGCTCAAAGAACATTTATTCCAGTGGTTTGCAAAGTCTTTCTATCCATATATCCTGTTCTTTAAATAATTTCTTACTTTGATTGAATGGGAGGAAGACAGAATAAGAGGAACTTCATCCTGTTCACTTTTCATCTATTCAGAAAACTTCCTATTGAGGACCTATTATGTATGAGATACTGATTTAAGCATTTGCAATATAGCAAGCAAAGATTCCTATCATTTTGGACTTATATACTTAGATCTGTGCCTTGTAATTCTGATCTGTTCTAAGTACTTTGTTTCACGGTTAGGGAAGTCAAAGCCTTGAAGGGGACATAGTTTCAATTTTTAAGTGTCTTTCTACTTTGAATCTCTGTAAACTGAAAAGTCTTCTTAGAACAACCAATGCCTTGCCCTTTTTTTGTATGTAGGGGTTCATTTGCTGAACATGATATCATTGTGTAAATTTTTTAATATACTGTATCTTCTCTCCATTTTTAGAGGGACAAAAAGAGTCAGTTTTTTCTTTTGTTTTGTTTTACCATATTAGAAATAATTTATTTTCTGTGTTGACCTGATTGCTTGACGAGCAGAATACACTGGTCTCCAATTATGGTGGTGGGGGAAAGGGGGAGAGGGTGTCATTTGGAGCCCAAACCTCTCCAAGACCCTAGAACTCTGTCTTAAGGTGAAAAGCACATTTCTATTATATTGCACAAAAGAGTCAGTGTTTTAAATATTTATTGATTGATAAATTAAAATGTTTATGTGAGGGTACTCATTGCCTGTGGAAGTGAAGTTGGTAACTTTAAGGTAAGCACTGGATTTTTGTAGGCTACTGTAGACAGATTTACTATTACATTGAGTGCTTTTTCCTCCTTTCTAGGCAAATGTGAATGAATGTGAAAAGATGCCTTTAATGGCATTTATGTATAAAATATGTTATAAATATAATGATCACAGTGAGTTAAGGATATTGATGGAAACACTTGGAAATATGATCTTTATTAGCAAAGACAAATTCATTTCAGCGGCCCACAAGGATTGAGTTTCTTCGATGTTTCAACCACCCAGAAATAAATAAGACATGATGCCTGCCAGCAAGAAGCTAACAGTTTTAGTGAGGTAATCAGATTTGAAGGAGAATTACTTTGCTTGGGGAATTCAGGGTAAGGTAGAAAGGGGAGGTCACATTTGATGATCCTTAAAGGATTATCAAAGATTCCTCATGTGATCAAAGTCATAAAATACAGTCCCAGTAGGGAAAATAGCACGGGAAGAAAAGGCAGGCAGGTATGAGCATGGTGAAGTAGATTGGTGTAAATGGAACATAAAGGATCTTCAAATGCTTTTGTAGGAAATCGGAATGGTAAAGTGGGTTGAATTAGATTTTGGAAAACATTGCAGAGTATTTGGGCTTTATTCTGTTGATAATGTAAGCCATTGGTATTTAGTCTAAAAGAGGCTGGGCTACAGTAGAGAGGTTCAGTATAAGTGCCATTTTCAGTGAGTGCTTCATTGCTGCTTTTCTTTAGTTCTCCTGGTATCTTGTCCTTTTTTTAAAAACTTAAAAATGTAGGGAGAAACTGACAACCTATTATGTTGACTGTTGTAGTTGCTTAGGATGATGATAGGAGTTATAAGAGAAAGGCTTTGGGCTAGGTGTAAAAAATCCTTAATGGCTCTGATACGGGAAAGTGATCTGAATATGAATAGATAGGGTAATCCCCAAAGAGGGAGAGATTATTTTGGATAGGGGGTGCGAAAGGGGTTATTAGAGAGTCAGGATGATAACAACCATGGGATATGAGGGACATAGGAAATTGGCTTCTACTTTAAAAGGGTTGGAAGAGAAATGACGTTGGGGAAGAGCCAGGTTTAAAAGGTTAAAAATCCCATGTTTAGCAAGTTTGCCCATGTTAAGTACCAGCTATTTTGCTTAGGTTGTTAAGTAGACTAAAGCATGTAATGGGAGGTACTCCTCTCTGTCTTGTTTCTGTTGTATTTTTTGTATTGTTAAATAATGAATGCGCTAAGACCTGTTTCATTCATCTTTGTGTCTTCTGCTTCTTGCATGTAGTTGTCACTTAGTTGACTATTGAATATTTGAAAATAATACTTAGCAGTCAACCATTAGAAATAATAGTAGCAACACTAGAAATAATACTAGCAAAAACCACCACCATGGCTTATAGTCACAAATTGATGAGATGCATTATGTATTCTATATATGGGATAATATCTCTGCCTACCCAAGTTAGCTACTAAATCCAACCATCATTTAAAAAGCATGGGTTATTTTGGGGCTGTATGTCTCTGCTTTTTGTTTGTTTGTTCTGAGTTGGAGTCTCACTCTGTTGCCCAGACTGGAGTGCAGTGGCACACTCACAGCCACCCCAGCATCTACCTGCTGGGCTCCGAAATCCTCTGCCTCAGCCTTCCAAGCAGCCGGAACTACAGTCACGTGCTACCACACCTGGCTCATTTTTGATTTGTTGTAGAGACTGGGTCTCGCCAAGTTGCTTGAGCTGATCTGGAACCCACGGACTCAGACAATCCACTCGCCTCAGCCTCTCAATGTGCCGGGATTACAGGCTGAGCTACCAAGCCTCTGGTTTTTTGAGACTAAAGTCTGTCAGTCTACTGGGAACCAGATCATGTGATTTATTCATGAAACTATGGTTCTTTTTTCCCATGGTACTTAAGAGAACAAAAATACTAGTTGCCACATTGTCATGCTTTATCTGTTTTACTATTTATGTCAGTGTCTTTTTGCTCATTTTAACTGTGATACTAATGCTCTAATGCTTTTAATGTATATCTTATTATCTTAACCAGTAGGAATAGAGAAGGCTCATAGCAACATTCATCTGTGGTATACTTTCTTTTTTTTTTTTTTCTCTTGGTGCATTCCTTTTCAACCAGTAAGTAAAAAGTTGTTATTTTTCATGGTATTATTTTGTATTCATAAATAAATCCAGATTTTTCTAAGATGTATTTTAGGAAAGGCTTAAGAAAATATTTAAAGCAAGATATCTTTCTAAAAATGATACCACATTTCGATGTTAATTATGCTTTGATGTATAGCAAATTATCTATATGTGTTCAGTTATGAAAATGTGTTGTCCTAACAACTATTCTGTGTTCCTTCTCTGAACCTCCTGACTATCTCTTTCTCTTTATTGTATTCTACTTTGCGTAGATGTCACATGAATGCTAGTATTAGGTTACCCCTTCTCCCCTCTCCCTCATAGAGATCGTAAGGTGACTAAATGCATCTTGTGTACCCCAGTAGTGCCTAGCACTCTGCTTTGCTTATTAAAAACAAATGTAGATATTTGAATTGTCAGTTTGGGAAAAATATTTTTATATATTCTTTTGAATAGATGATTGATATCTGATATTAGGATCTCATTTCTTTTTTAAGAGCTTCAGTTTGGACCAAGCAAAGAATGAGAACAGGGAATATCGCCACTGAGAATGAATTTGATTTTGAAATTGAAAGTATCAAGGGTACTTGCATAATCAAAGTTTGTATACCTATCCCTGAATTGTACCTGACAACTTTATAATGAAAAAAAGAAAGTAATACGTTCTTTGTGAAATGTTTAAAGTTATATTACTAAATATATATATATATATTAGGAAAATTACTTATAGAAGAATTTTCTGATTGCAACTGAAAGAAAAGCTTTCCCTGCAGTAGCTATCTCACTGTTTTTTAAGGATACTGGTATGATTTCTCTGATCAAGAATGCCACCTTTGTTCTTAAAGTTAGTGAAAAAGAATGAGAAGAGTACTATGAATCTAAAAAAAAATCAAGAGGATGGTGAATTTTATATGCTTCTTGGAAAGTTTAAAATATCTACAAAACTTAAGTCTCCTAGACTTAGTAGAAGCTTGCTTTGAAATACAGAAATCTTAAGATTGTTGTTTGTATTATGAAGGATAGCAACATCTATTCACCAAATGTGTATTGAGCATACAAACAATTGGAGTTAAGAACTCCTGAAAGTATGAAGTAAAAGAGTTCCTTCCAGTCATGGAGAAATTTTGTTCTTTAGAGGAAAGGAAAGCAGACATCTGTATTCCTGTGCTTCCACTGTTTATGTGACTGTTCTGTGAAAATAGTGAGACATTACACGGTCTCTTATAACCTTTAAAGTCAAGAGTCTCAGGATGAAGGGAAGAAGTATGAAACTTTTTTCAATCAATTGTGTTATATTGGAGAGATGTCCTTGATACCAGGGATCCCCCAATCCCCGGGCCACGGACCTACACCAATCAGACCAATACCAGTCCATAGCCTATTAGGAACCGGATCATGCAGCAGGAGGTGAGTGGTGGGCAACTGAGCGAAACTTCATCTGTATTTGCAGCCACTCCCCATCTCTCACATTACCTCCTGAGTTCTGCCTCCTGTCAGATAAGCACTGACAGGCCTGCTTCCATTTCTAACATCCTTTCTTTGTGAAGCAGAATCTTCTGCAGTGACAGCAACCAAAATGAGATTACAGAGTAGACTGGACATAAACAACACACTTCAAGTGTTACTGTCTCCCATCACCCCCAGATGGGACCATCTAGTTGCAGGAAAACAAGCTCAGGGCTCCCACTGATTCTGCATTATGATGAGTTATATAATTATTTCATTATATATTGCAGTATAATAATAGAAATAAAGTACACAATAATTGCAATGTGCTTGAATCATCCTGAAACCATCCCCCCAGTCCATGGAAAAATTGTCTTCCATGAAATCAGTTCCTGGTAACAAAAAGGTTGGGTACCACTGCTCTGTACCCCATGGCTTGACTCCCATTGAGAGTCACTTTTATAGTAAGCCCCTTTTATTGATAGGTTTATCATGTCACTCTGGATGATAAAGTAAAAAATTTTTGTAGATCTTCAATACTTTTTAAATGGCATTCCTTGAAAAAATTCATCTAACAAGTAAAATTTTTAAAATGACAAACCCCCAGATCATGTGTTATTAATGCAAGATTCTGAAAAAATGTAAATGTTTGAAGTGAAACTATAAATGCTATTTTTATAAATTATAGTAAATATTACCATTTTATGTATTACGCTGGCTTATCAGCTAAAACAAGCAACATGTTTTAGAATTTAGAGCCAAAAGGGTACATAGCAGGCATCCATCAGCTGTCAGTTATTTTAAAAAGTCAAACAAACCCAATGTAAATAATATTTAATCAGGGAACATGGACCCTTTTCTGCATTGGTGCTAAGTAAGGCACCTTAGTGGAGCGTGATGCCAAAGCCACTGGTCTAATCAACCACAGTCACATTATAGGTAAGAGTAGCTATAAATCGAGTAGGGTTAAGTGGCATGATCAAAGTCCTACGTATTAACTTCCCTGGCAATTGTCTGCAAATACAGCTTGAGTATTTCCAGTTCCGAAATCTGATATGTTCCAAAATCTGAAACTTTTTGAGCGCTGATATAACGCTGAAAGGAAATGCTCTTTGGAGCATTTTAAATTTGGGATTATTGAATTAGGGGATGCTCAACTAGTAATTATTCCAAAATTTGAAACACTTCTGGCCCCAAACATTTCAGTTAAGAAATAGCCTATAACTGATTTTGTTTATTTTAGCTTCTGCGTGAATGCTAAAATGCTAAGAATTTCCAGAAGGACATACCTCTTACAGTTATAGTACCTTTTTGATGCTTTTTAGTGTCCTTTGTGTAATTAACATGTGTTCTATGTTATTCATGCCCCATCTCATGTTTTTAACAAATGATATGTATTTTTGATACAAAGTAATACCAAGTGTAAATTTGTGTACTTTAGAGATTTATCTATATTTGGACTAAATATTGTTTGGAATCTGGAGACTTTCTATAAAGGAAATCCTCAATTTTTAATATTCCATGTCATTATTGATTATATGGCTCTGTTCTAGTTTTTTTTGAATCAGTGTCTTACTGTATTGCTCAAGCTGGAGAGCAACGGCATGATCATGGCTCAGCACAGTTTCAACCTCCTGGGCTCAAGTGATCTTTCTGCCTCAGCCTCCCAAACAGCTGGGACTATAGGCGTGCACCACTGTGCCTGGCTAATTTTTTTATTTTTATTTTTGTCGAGACGAGGTCTTTCTGTGTTGTTCAGGTTGGTCTCAAACTCCTGGGCTCAAGTAGTCCTCTCTCCTTGGCCTCCCAAAGTGCTGGGGATTATAGGTGTGAGCCATCACACCCAGCCATTTTAGTAAATTTTAGATTTAAAGTCTTTAATTATTTTTCTTCAATTTACCTAGACATTTGGAATTTTGCCTAAGGAATTGAAATTTAGAGTGTGAAAAATTTTAATTAATGATTAAAAACAATTGTATGTGTTGGAGGGTGGAGGGTACTGTACAGATTATTATGTCCTTCAACTCTCCAACTAACCCAAGCTTCCTTGTTAATCCATGGAGATGTATGTGCAAATTCAAGGGCAAAGTCTAAGAACTTGTAGCTCCTGGTCGTGCTCATGCCTGCTGTCCCTTCCTGTCATCCTCCTTTCCAACTCCCTTTTACCTTCCTCTACCAGTAATTTGATTGGCTTGATGATATGCTTCATGCAGCTTGGACATTATTTTTTAACATTATTATTATTGAAAAATAAAAGTTTCCTTTTGATTTAGCAGTTCCACTTTAATCTTTGCTAAGGATGTAATTTTTAAAAATGCAATAAAAGCTTTCTTCACAGAAATAAAGAATGGCATGCAAATTTGAATTGTTGCAGAGTGGTTCATAAGGCTGATACTGTCGTATTGCTTAATTTTTTCATTGTTTGGCATTTAATTTATTCTCATGAATAAAACCTGTGGTATCATAGCTTATATTTATGGTATAATAGTAATAACAACAATACCCAATTTGAGACTACTTACTACAGGTTTTTAAAAATTACTATTTAATAAAATCGGCCTTTATTTTATATATAATTATGAATTTCAGCATATGTACAGATTCATGTAGTCACTGCCACACTCCATATAGAAGTTTCTTCACCCCAGAAAACTCCCTCTGTTATCCCTTTACAGTCCTCTTACCTCTAGTATCTGACACCACTGATCTGTTCTCTGCCATTATAGTTTTGTTTTTTTCAAGAATGTCATATAAGTGGTATCATAGTATGTGTCAATAGTTTGTTCCTTTTTATGGCTGAATGATATTCCTTTGTATGAATGTACCACAATTTGCTTATCTCTTTATCTATATACTTATTGAAAGACATTTTTGTGTATGGCTTTGTGTAGATCTGCTGTGAACATTAGTGTACAACTAACACTTGGTATTGTCAGCATATTTTATTTTAGGCATTCCAGTGGGTGTGTAGTGATGTCTTGGTTTTAATTTGCATTTCTCTAATGTCTAAAGTTGTTGAACATCTTTTCATGTGCAAAATTGCCTTCTGAATATCCTCTTTGGTGAAGTGTCTGTTCAAGTCTTTTGCCCATTTTAAAATTGTTTGCTTTCTTTGCTTAGTTTTAAGAGTTTTTAAAATATGTTCTTGATACAGGCCATTTGATTTTTCTTTTAATCTGTAGCTTGTCTTTTTATTCTTTTGGTAGTGTCTGCAGAACAAAAGTTTTCAATTTTGGTAGAGTCCAGTTTATCATTTTTTAAAAAATATATTTTTGGTGTCATTTGCTTAAAATTGTCTGACATTTTATTTTTTTGCATTTCATTGTAATGTTACCTTTTTCTTTGGATCACTCTGGGGCTTCGGGAATGATATGATAGAGCTAGATATTTTTCTCCTAAAGTAAAAGTTAGGTTGAATGTTAATCAGTGACTTTAATTCAAGACTCAGAATCGCGTAAGTATTATTATTATTATAGCAGTATAAAAACACATGTTGAAATTATGCAGAGAAGAAACAGAAAGGGCTAGTGTAGTTCTCTTAAGTCAGTGGTTTCCTAATCCTGGATGTTGTATAGGAATCACCTAGGCAGACATTTTAAAATCAGATTGTCTTTGGATCTTGGGTGACTCCAAAATCTTTTTTTTTTCCTTTAAATATAGATTTTGGTTCTTAGAGTAGTTTTAGATTTACAGCAAAATTGAATGGAAGATACAGAGATCTCCCATATACCACTGTGAGGTGTATGCACAGCCTCCCCCACTGTCAACAACCTGTACATTTGTTATAATTGATTAATCTGTGTTGACACATCGTTATCATCCAGAGTTCGTAGTTTATATTAGGGTTCACTTTTGGCATGGACCCACTAGTCTTTGAGTTTGGACAAATGTATAATGACATATATTCACCATTATAGTAACATACAGAACAGTTTTCCACTCCTAAAAATCCCCTATGTTCTATTTATCCCCCTACAGCTCCTGGCAGTCTAATCATTTTAGTATCTTCTTAGTTTTGCCTTTTCCAGAATGTCTTATAGATGGATAATATAGCATATAGCCTTTTCAGATTAGCTTCTTATACTTAGTAATATGCATTTAAGTTTCCTCTATGTCTTTCATGGTTTGATAGCTTATTTCTTTTAGTACTAAATAACATTTCATTATCTGGATATGGCACAGTTTATTAATTCATTCATTTACTGAAGAATATCTTGGTTCTTTCCAAGTTTGGGCAATTTGGAATAAAGTTGTTATAGACATCTGTATATGGGTTTTTATGGGGACATATATTTTCAGCTTATTTGGGTAAATACTAAGGAGTGTGATTGCCAGATCTTATGGTAAGAATGTGTCTGGTTTTCTCAGAAATGGCCCAATTATCTTTCAAAGTGGCTTACACGTTTTGCATTCCCATCAACAATGGATATGATTTCCTGTTACTTTACGTCCTTGCTAGCATTTGGTGTTGTCAGTGTTTTGACCATTCTAACAGGTGGTATCATAAGCATCTTAATTGGCAGTTCCCTAATGACATGTGATGTTATACATCTTTTCAAGTGCTTATTTGCCATTTGTATATCTTATCTGGCTAGGTGTCTCTTAAGGTCTTTTGTCCATATTTTAATTGAGTTATCTTCTTATTATGTTTTAAGAATTACTTGTATATTTTGGATAGTAGTCCTTTATGAGATGTCTTTTGCACATATATTCTCCCAGTCTCTGGCTTATCCGCACATTCTCTTGACTCAAATCTTGCTTGTTTTAGGGATGGAATCTTGTTATGTTAGCCCAGCTGATTTGAACTCCTGGGCTCAAGTGATCCTCCCCTATCAGCCTCCTGAGTAGCTGGGGCTACAGGTGCACTACCCATCCCACTTAAAATTTATTTTTATAGTCTCCTCAAGTGATTCTGTTTGTCTTCCGATTTGTTATGCTATGTTTTGAGCTGCTTTCTCTTTGTTCCATTGCAAGGCTAAGTGCCATGCACAGTTACCAGTTCTCCACTGCTCGTTTCATCTTTTTTTGTCACAGCAGGTCGTCTCCTACTCAGCTTCCCTGGTGTTGTTGAATTTTCTTTCTTCCTTGTCTCTCCTCATCTCTCCTCATCTCTCCCTTCAAATTCCAACTTTTCAGATGTGTAACCTTATTGTATGTTTTCTTTAATACGGTTGGGCTTGATTCTCTGTTTCTGGTGCCAGCTTTATAAAGGATTCCTTCCCATTTGCCTTGCTGGTGCAGAAAGTAGAGTGAGGTTAACAATGTTACACTTTCCCCCCTTGTCTCCCTTTCTTTTCTTTTTCAGTTCTTTGATATTATGTTAATAATTTGTAAAATAAAGATTCTTTTTTTTTTTCATTTAACGTGTGTTGGTTTATATACCAACTTAAACATCTTTTCAAAAGCCTGTTTTAATCTTCATAAAGATTGAATTTTAATCTAATTCCTACCATTTTATTGTGTATGCTTAAACAAATATCTGTTCACTTTTCATGTGTCAGACTGGAAAAATAATTTTCCAGGCAGTGTTAGAGGAGGAGCTTTTTGTTCATGGAGTAATCTGAATAAGTGGAGATTGAGCAAGTATATCTAAGGCATTCATTTTATTTCTTTCTTTTAGTCATAGGTTTGTATATGTGTACATAATTGAAAAGTCAATAAAATGGGCAGGTATAAGTATAAATTACAAATATTGTTGATTTGTTTTATTGTACTTGTTGATACGTTTTATTGTAAAATGTACACATCAGAGATTTTAGGGAAAATATTTTTTAACATTAACTTTCTATTTAATTGTTCAGTTTTTCATTCAGTGAATATGTAAGCACATTTGTGTATTCCAAATTGAAAATGATTTTTAATACAGTTAACATTTAACTTGATTTTATAATGAAGAGATATGTAGAAGTTTACTTAAGCAAACTTAAGTCCTTACTTAATTTATTGGCTAGATAGTATTCTGGTATTGGGAATACCGAATTTTATTTTTGTGTGTAGTATTATTTGCTCTAGTATTGTCATGATTTTAATTTAATTGCTACTCAAAATTTGGTGGTTCAGTGGAGGAATATGCAACTTGGTGCAAAATTTTGTAAATGAACACATTTTTTACTTTTTTTTTAATGTTAACAACCATGGAATTTACATCTGAGAAGTGCTATATTTAATGAGTTGAAACAAATGATATATTACTCATTTTGTATAGAAGTCTTTTGTTTAACACAGTATGTCAACTAACTGTATAGATGTTTTTCATACTATACATATAGTAGACTATATGTATTATGCCATCATTAAATCTAATCGTTTCCCCCACCAAATAAGAAAAAATAAGATACAGTTTTCTCAGTTTGAATTTATTCTCCTGTAGTATGTTGTGTATATTTTCTTTAAATCTTTGATACTTCCAGCCACTTGTTTGTTCTAGATCTAATACAGAATGGCATTTTATTTACCTTTTTAAAACATTTTATGACTTAGTTTTATAGATATTTATGTATTTCAGCATATATATTAAGTAGTTCATGTTTCTCAAAAAGCTCAGGACTTCAGATTCTGTCTAACCTGAAAAAGTTTAACCTCAAATGCAGATGAATGTTTGGAGATAGCCGGGTGTGGTGGCTCACGCCTATAATCTCAGCACTTTGGGAGAGCTAGGTGAGAAGATTGCGTGAGCCCATGGGCTCGAGACCACCCTGGGCAACTTGGTGGTAACCTCATCTCTACAATAAATCAAAAAATCAGCCAGGCATGGTGGCGCGTGCCTGTAGTTCCAGCTACTTGGAAGACTGAGGCAGAAGGATTGCCTGAGTCCAGCAGGTCGAGGCTGCCGTGGCCGTGAGCGTGCCACTGCTCTGCAGCCTGGGCAACAGAGTGAGACTCCAACTCAAAAAGAGAAAGAATGTTTGAAGATAATGTGTGTGTGGGCTGGAATTATTGAGAGTTGAAGTAGGTAGGCCATGGAAGGTTGGGTGGATTTGAATAACTGGAGAGGTTGACAGTATAGTACCAAAGTTTTCTAGAAATTTACAGACACACAGTAAATCTTCATGATATAGCTAGAACCACAGTCTGTATTTTGTTTCTTTATCAAATGATCTATCATCGGACTGATAGCTAGCAGGAAGTAGTGGTCAGTCACTTTTTTCTTTTTTTAAGATATGGAGTACAATTCAGTGTTAGGTATACAAATGGTCATTGTACAGGTAAAGATTGGGCCTCACTTTGGTTCCCACGTCACCTGGTTTGAGATCAGGTACTCTTATTGATGAAGTGTGTCCCCACCTCTCCCCCAACAGTTTCCCACTGCTGCCAATCTCTTTCTTGTAGTTTTATGGTAATTGTTCAGGGTCCACTTATGAATGAGAACATGTGGTGTTGTGCAGTTCTTTGTTTCTGTGATAGATCACTGAGTATTACAGAGTCAGTCACTTCTTGTTGGAGAAAGTAATGCTAAGCTCATAGATTATGCAAAGGAATTCTTGAAGTCTGAGTAATCATTTTCAGGAATGAAGTAGGAAGGCATTTCGGACTCAAGGGAACTTGATGTGCAAAGAAAGTGCTTATCATCTTGTGGGTAAATCATGGTATTAGAGGATGGGGCTAAAATAAATGATCTTCTGTATACCAGGGTTCTGGGCATGGGAAGTACATGGAAAAGACAGAAATTCTGCCATCATGGTGGTGTTTATATTTTAGTGGGAGAAACAATAAACAAATAAATAGGTAATATAGTAGGTAATGGTGGGTACCACGAAGAAAAATGAATTTTATGGTAAAGAAGCAGAGATGGGATTATTTGGAATAGATAGTGAGGAAACACCTCTGGAAATTTGAACAGAATAAAGTGAGAAGAGATCCCTTTGAATTGAGACAAAATAATTGGCAGAGCACCACTGCTGTATTTAGCAAGGAGGCTATTGTAGCTAAAGTGTCCTAAGTTAGTAGTTATATGTTTATTAAACGTTAACCAAGTTCTAGGCACTGTTCTAAGTGTGTTACTAGTAATTCCATCCTTGATAACAGAAGCTATCTTATGTATAAAGAAGCAGAGGAACAGAGATTAAATAATTTATCCCAGGCCACACAGCTTGTCAGGGAACTGGGATTGGAGCCCAGGTAATTTGACTCTGTAGTCAGTATTCTCAACCATTATTCAAAGGTGGGAGAGGGAAGGTGCAATAGCAAATTTAGTTGGAGCAGTAGTAGTCTGAGATCAGTTCTATAGGCCCTTGCTAGTTTATTAAAATAATATAGGATTTTATTCTGAATGTGATGTTAAGTCATTAGGGGCTTGAGAAGTACCTAGGAGGTTGCTTCATGATTCTGGAGGTCAAAAGAGGAGGCTGGACTATACGTACATGTTTGGTAGTCATCTGTGTTTGGTTATAGCTTAAAATATCTCTACTGGCTTATAACTTTTTTAATTTAAATTTAAGGATAACATTTAATTTTTTATTAAACAGATGCATGCCTATGTATATGAGTGTATGTATTGTGTGTGTACAAATAAACTAATGAACTCTTCTGTTACTAGGTGCGAGAAGATGTACTAAATTCATTGAATAACAACTTTCTTCAAACGCTAAATCAAGCTTGGAATGATCATCAAACAGCTATGGTGATGATTAGAGACATACTAATGTATATGGTAAGTAGAGCTTGTTTTTTTCCTTTAGGAAGTTAAGCATTTCAAAACAACCACTTTCTGTCAAATGTACAGATGTTGGATGGTACATCTCAGTGTAGAAGGTGGTCTTTGTTTTTTGAGTCAAGGTCTCACTCTGTCAACTAGGCTGGAGTGCAGTGGCACAATCATTGCTTACTGTAGCCTCGATCTCCTGGATTCAGGTGATCCTTCTGCCTTAGCCTCCTGAGTAGCTGCCGCCACACCTGACTGATTTTTCTGATTTTTTTTTTTTTTTTTATAGAGGTGAGGTCTTGCTATGTTGCCGAGGCTGGTCTGGAACTCCAAGCAATCCACCCACCTCAGCCTCTCAAAGTGCTGGGATTATAGGCGTGAGCCACTGCATTTGGCCGTTTTTTGTTTTTTAAATAAAACAATATTTCCTTTGTAAGGGCCAACCTAAACCTGTGTGAATAATATTTCAACTGTTCACATAGTTACTGAATGATTAGAATGGAAGACTGAAAGGGAATGGTTAATTTTTGTTCTTAATATTTAACATTTGTGCTTTAAAATGGGAAAAACTGGAAGGCCATATCAACATCGTGTTTAAAGTAAGGGTTGTTAAATTATGAGAGATGAAAGCTGAATATTCTTTTATGGGTTTTTAAAGCCTGAATTCTTATATCTTCAGTGACAGGATATATTAATACAAGTGTTTTTCTAATAATTATACTCTTAATAATAGCAGCTGTCTTCCCTAGTAATAAATCCTTACAGTGCACAATTTTAGTCAGTCTTGTTTAAGGATACAGCTTCATCTGTATATCCTGTTTTTCACCTGTTATTACTTTTTTTGTTTGTTTTTATCTGTCAAGAAAAAAATTCTGTTCGGCAAGACAGTTTGGAAAACATTGACTTTGACTAAGCTGTTTAATAAATTTTAAAAAAGCTTTAGTATGATTATAGGATGAAGCTAGAGTCATTAAGCTTAATTATTGTGTCACTGTAAAATTAACATGTCTAATGACTTGTCTTGTTATCTCAGTGGTTATATTTGGGAGTTGGATATAATGATTTTTTCCCCCAAGGTTTTACCTTTTTTCAAATTTTTATTTCCATTTTCTTTAGTTTTGATTTTTAGTTGCAGTGTAATGATGAGAGCTTGTCCTAGTTTCTTTTACTTGACAGAATAAAGCAATGTTTGGAAAGAATCTCCAATGAGAACAAACTGCTGTAAAATTTTTTGTTCTACTCTGTGAATTCAGTCAGGCCTATTGTCCCTAGTCTTGTATGGACTTGTGGCAAAGGCATCAGGGAGCAGCCAGTTCATTTTTAGGGATTTGATAAAAGGTATAATACATTATTTAACTGTTCTGAGCATTATTTTTCTCATCAGATTGTAGATTGACCTTGTGTTATTTTTAAGGGTAAATGAGATATCATTGTGGAAACATACCATAGTGTGAGGCATGTAAATATGAAATAAATTAGCTTGCTGATTTAAGTTTTGGATTTGGTGAGTCTTTAAATTTCCTACTGGCCATCTAACACTAAGGTAGAAAACCACTTGGACTTTTATGGTTATTGCTCTATTGACAAAAGAATTATTTTAAAATTTTGTGCACACACATCGACTGTCTCATGTTGTTTTTTTAAGTTGCTGTTTTGTTTCCTTTAATTCTGGCTTTACCTCTTAGTGACCATGGTCAAGAAACTAATTAGTTCTTGCTTCAGGTTCCTCATTTATAAAAAAAATAATTTTGCATCAATTGAGTAGGGTAGCCCTGAGGCTTAAATCATCAATTCATGTGAAGCCCTTGTAGGATTTGGCCCATAGTAATGTGCTCAGGAAACATTAAAAAGTATTACTTTTTGTCCCGTCATCTTTTCCTCAAACTTGTGTGGTAGTATCAAAATGCTGAATAAACTGAAACCTCACACAGGGTATATTGGTGTCACTGTTCGTCCTTGTCACAGACCTCTGATGAGCCCTTCACACTACCCAGCAGTTTCACCATTGTCTTTATTCAACTCGCTCTAGCAGTTACTTCTCTTCAAACCTCCAGCTCTCCCTCTGGCTTCTTCACTCTTAGTAAATGATCTTGCTTTCTACCTGTCAGAGAAAATAGAAGGCATCAGGTAGGAACTGTGTTTATTTCTTGTCACTAAATCTAGCAGCTTACCCATGTTTTTCCCCCTTTTGTGTTTTTCTCTCCTGTTTTAGTGGAGAGTGGTGTCTCCTCCCCTGTCAAAGGCCAGTTCTCAGCTGTGCTGTGGTTCACATTCCTTTCTACCTCATCAGGAACCTTAACTATTTAGGGGTTATGCCTTTTTTTACTGTATCTTACTAACCAGCATTAGATTACTCTCACAACCTCAGAGTAAAATTCTATTAAATTTTCTGATGCACCCCTGCACTGCCTCCCACGGTCTCTTACCTGTCATTCACAGTTAAGTGTCTTACAAGAAATGTTAACTCTTGCTGTCTCCCATTTCTCATCATTCATTCACTTTGAGTATGTGCCAGTTAAGCTTCTACCTCAGTTATTCTGTTTAGTTTTTCTCTTATTAAGTACACAAAGGTATCTGTGCATCTCTGAATGCAAAGATCACTGCTAATCTTCATTCTTCTTGGTTTTTCAGCAGCATTTGGCACAGCTGGCCATTCTTCTCTTCTTCTGACATATGTCCTTGGCTTCTGTGACAAAGAACTCTCTTTGTATGCCTCCTACCTTCTGACTATTCCTTCTCAGCTGCTGTTGCAGTTCTTCCTCCTCCTCTTCCCCCTTCCACTTCCTCTTCCTCCTCCCTCTCCTCCTCCTCTATCACCACCATCACCAGCCCATCACCATTACCATTACCACCACTTCCACCATCCCAGCCTTCAGTAGAGGCATTCTTGGAACTTAGTCTTAGACTTTCTTCTCATGGTACACTCTCTTTACCTCATTTAGCTTCGTGTGCCTCTCTGCAGATGATTCCCAAATTATGTCTCTAGCTCGTTTCTCGGAGAGTCAGATTCATACATTCATTTGCTGGTGACTCCCTTCATTGTCTAAGAGGCACTTTAAACTTGACATGTCCAAATGAGCTCATAATCACTATCATTTCACTTGTTCATACCAGAAATCTGGAAATTATTATCAGTTCTTTATTTTTGCCTGCATCATCTGTTGCTAGAATCTGCAGTTTTTCTGTGCTTTCGTGTCTGTTACCCAACACCAAACCATTCTCTCATGGAATATTTAGTATAACTAGCATTATAGCATTCATTGTGTTCTTCTCTATTCCGTTTTCAATATTGCGCCCAGATTTATTTATTTATTTATTTATTTAAAGTATAGATCTGGTTGTTCTGCCCTGCCAAAACCCTAATTCTTATCCATGTCTTCTGCCTGGAAATTTTTCCTTTCTTCATGTCAGCTGCTTCTACTCATCCTTTAAGTCTTAGCTTATATTTTTTAAAAACTTTCTCTGACCCATGTACTCCCCACTGGCTGCAGTTGGTCTCATTGTACCCAGTGCTAGACATTTGTGGCATTTATTACAATCATTGACAACCATTCAGTGTGGTTTCTCGACTAGACTGAACTTTATGAGGATGGGGACAGTATTTGCCACCATTATGTCTTTAACACCTAGAATAGCTCCTCTCACAAACTAGGTACTCACATATATTGTGACTGAATCAATATAGACAATATATATTATTTTGATAGACTGTGCTCTAAAAAATGCTTATTAAAATATGCTGTTTTGGATTCAGAAAGTATTGATATCCTTATGTTCCACAGCATTTTATTGTCATGTCCTTCATTCTCTTATTTTGTATTTTTGTGAGTAGTGTTCTAGGCCTAATTAAAATGTACTTAACATACATTTTAAAAGTAAGGTAAAATTTGTTTATACTAAAATGAGCTAAAGTGTACAAAGTAATTTTTGGCAAATGTATGCATCTCTGTAACCAATAAGTACCTTTAATTTTCTGAAAACCAAAAAAGTTTTTTTCTGTTGACATCTACACTGGTTTTTGTTTGTTTGCTTTTTTTTTTCCTTCAAGCTAGGGATCTCATGCTATCATCCAAGCTAGAGTGCAGTGGAATGATCACGACTCACCATAGGCTCGAACTCCTGGGCTCAGACAGTTTTTCCACTTCAGCTCCCAAGTACTGGGACTACAGGCACTCCCTACCACACCTGACTTATTTTTGTGTGGAGACAAGGTCTGGCTATGTTGCCCAGGATAGGCTGGAGCTCCTGGGCTCAAGCAGTTTTCTGACTTCAGCTTCCCAAAGTACTAGGATTATAGGTGTGAATCATGGCACCCAGCCAGTTTTTGTTTTGGAAGATTTTTACTCTCAACCTAAACATCTCAGTTCATATTACCTAGATAGGGCATGTACCCGAGGTGTACTGGTTATATGTTCTTGGAACCTCTGTAGGTTTCTTCTTGTGATTGCTGACTCTAGCTGTTGAATTTTTAGATCTCAGGCTCAAAGACAGAGGAGAGAAGAAACTTCACTCTCTGCCCACCCACCTACCCACCTACTCTCAACTAGCTGACTTTTACTTTTAACAAAGAGGTGTCTGTGTCTTAAATGTCATGCATGTCACTATAGGACACACTGTCTGTTGAGAATGAAATCACAGGTTATATGGAGGCAACTACTGATCAAAATGTGTCCCACATAACTTCGTTGTTTGGCAGGTTCAGTTGTTCAAAAAGAAAGGTGTTCATGTCTCTAGATGAAACATGTGGCCTCCAGTTTCTGCCACTCCACTTCTTCCTAATGTTTGAGATTTGCTTTACCTGTTTGGCCCCTGAAAGTATTATTAGCATTTGCATTCCCTGCTTTACTTAAATTTGTTATTTTAAATTCGTTATTTTCTTAGAAGTGACTCCGTGTTCAGCTTTTAAGATAGTTTCAGATAGGGTAGTATAAGTTTCATTTTTAGTTTTAATTATCCAAAAGATTAATAATTGGGAAAAGATTTGAGTATTTTATAGAGAAAGTTTGTTATAATATAGGTTATATAATAGCTTTAGTTATTAATATGATCCATAAGTATTAATATATGGTTCATTTTTTTCTTTTAAACTGAAAATGCGTACAATAACAAGGGGAAATTTAATTAAAAAATTAAATTAAATTTTTTTTTTTTTTTGAGTTGGAATCTCACTCTGTCGCCCAGACTGGAGTGCAGTGGCCGCTCCTGGCCACCGCAGCCTCAACCTGCTGGGCTCCAGCGATCTTTCCACCTCAGCTTTCCAAGTAGTTGGAATTACAGGTATGCGCTACCATGCCTGGCTGATTTTTTGATTTATTGTAAAGATGAGGTCTCGCTGCCCAGGCAGGTCTCGAACCCATGGGCTCAGGCAATCCACTCACCTCAGCCTCCCAAAGGTGCAGGATTACAGGCTGAGCCACCGAATGTCAACGAAAATTATTTTCTATCTTCATATATACAGTTAATAGAAGATTAATAGAGGAATTTTCTGCATAAAACTTTTGATGATTTTCAAAGGTGTTTTTATGTTTTAATTTGTCTATTTCTAGTCATTTTCACAAACATAGAAGGTAGAACAGTCATACAGGTTTTTCTTAAAGAAGATTAGAGAGAATAAATTCAAAGGCACAGGTAGAGACTAACCCAAGACTGCTTCTTGGACCTATTTGGAAAGTCATCAGAGATGAATAAAGAGATGATATGGTGTGTAACAACGTTCTGAAAAGGAGAGAAGCTGCAAACTCTCCTTTGATTCCTAGTTTTCTTACAAAAGTAGAAGTTGAGAACTTCAGTTTAGGGTGATAGAAGCACGTGAGTTATTGAGAGCTTGAGGATTATGGTAGGCTGAAGAATCGCGCCATCTCAAAATATGTCCATTACTAATGCATGGAACCTGGATGTGGCAAAAGGAATCTTGCGGATAAGATTAAGTTAATTTTAGATGAGATTGTCCTCAGCTATTCCTTTGGGCCTTGTGTAATCATAGTGGTCCTTATGAGAGGGATGAACGAATCAGTCAGAGGAATTCGGTCATGTGTGATGAAATCAGAGACTGGAGTGATGCACTTTGAAAATGGAAGAGGAGCCATTAATCAAGGAATACAGATGGACACTGAAAGCTGAAAGAGGCAAGGAGGTGGAGTCCCCCTTAGAGCTGCTAGAAAGAACCAGTCCTTCCACCATCTTCACTTTAGCCTACTAGAACTGATTTTAGTCTTCTGAACTCTAGAACTATAAGAATAAATAAGCCACAAATTTGCAGTAATCTGTTACAACAGCAACAGGAAACTAATACAAGGGAAAAATTTGGAATACCTGCTGCACTTGGGTTAAATAGGTGTAAATAGATAAATGAATAAATTGTAGTTTTGAGAGGATAATTTATGTGAATTGGCACAAATTTTATATAGTAGAGCCAGTCAGCAGTTTGTACTTTTTCCA
Source organism: Carlito syrichta (assembly GCF_000164805.1). Taxonomy (NCBI): domain Eukaryota; kingdom Metazoa; phylum Chordata; class Mammalia; order Primates; family Tarsiidae; genus Carlito; species Carlito syrichta. The sequence goes on along the minus strand of NW_007036292.1, from coordinate 145,010 downwards.
AAGGTACTTAGCAGCTTCAGAGAAAAATGTTCAAAATAAGGGACAATTGCTAATAGATATTTCCCTGTTTCCCTGTTGGATATGGGGGAGAATTCTAAGATAATAGCATTGTTGAAATGATTGCTCATTGGTCTGTTCTGTTTAAGGAAGTAAGTAAATCATAAGGTCCTAGGAAATAGAATTATTAAGTATTAGTGACCTGGAGATCTAGTAAGAGTGGGTTTGTTTCAGTATAACAAAGTAGGAGAGGTGGAAACAAAAAGATGATCTTCAGTGCCAGAGTTATTTGATGTCTGCTAATGATGAGGCTCACAGTTTGCTCATACCAGTATGTGGCTGAAGGAAATCTTGACAAAATGGAAAATGAAAATGTAAGCATCTGTAAGGAGTATATCATATCGCTCATTAGTATGAATGTTGTAGTTACCAAAGGTAATAGGTAGCAAGGACCAGAGTTGAGAGAAATACTGAAACCTATTTGCTGAAGCTCTCAAGGAGGATTTGTGTGCCTCTAGGTCAGAAAATAGGATAAGAACATAGAGATGATGAAATTTGTGGATCTGTATTTTCTCCTTAGATTTTCATGCTTTTGGCAATAACATTTCTTTTTCTTCACAGTATTCTAGATTGAACATTTAGAAAAGTTTGGGAAAAAAAGCATAGATTGATTAAGAGTTTTCCTGGCAACTTCTCTGCTTTTCAGAATAACATCCTAGAAGAAAATTGGAAACTTTTGGGCTATTAAGCTTTAAAAACTGTTCAACATTTTTACTGTGACTCAACTTTTGGAAGAAAGGTCTGTTTAAGGCAGATTTTCCGCATATGTTCTCTAATTTTTGTAACTATGATGGGCAATATCCAGTATCCTGACATCTTTTTATAGTTAGGTCCAAAGCCAAGTACTAGGTCTTTATATGAAATAACACTAGGGCATCATTGTAAATACTGTAAAGGTTATGAATGTACTTGATAATTAGGTTTTTTCTTTGCCTTCTACCTTAGCGTCTTCTTTTTTATCCTATTTGTTTTTATTATGCATAATTATTTTATTATTACTATTTTAAATTGTTTTTCAGCTTCTGTCTGAAACAAAATTACTATAACCATGAACACCTGGATCCTGGGAACTGCTTTTTTGTGTGTGTGTGATGATGATTTAACCATCCATGACATTATATTTAGGGAGGCAGATATTCAGTGTTTATGCTACTTAGTGTGAAGTAGACCCTATGGTGTAGTCAGAAATAGAGTACATATTTCTTGATGGAGTAAAGAGAAGTACATAAAGTAAACTGCTGCCAATATACCAGAGGTACCAAAAAATGTATATACATTTAAAGAGATGTTATCTATGTATTACTTTTTGAAGTTGAATTCCATTATAGTAGCAATGTGTAGTATGATGTTCACTCAAAGGATGGCATTAATCAAATGAATGCTAGCGTATCCATGAGACAGACAAGAGACAGTCAAAGAAAATGATGGAAGTGTGGTTGTTTTTAGAGAGAGCAACACCATTTTAAAGTGGTATTTGAAATTCAGAACGTGGAAGTACAACTACAATGGAGGTATGAGTTTGTACAGAACCTCTTACTCGCCTAACAGTTGCATGCATTTGTGATAGGTTTGACACATGAGACTGTGTGTGGCATGCTCGAGGGAAGATCCAGGAGACAATTCCTGGAGTAGTTCGCCATAATCAAAAGTGTCTGGATGCTGATGGTAATCACTTTGAGCACCACTTGTAATTGCAGGAGTCAAACGTGATTTATATTCATCTTTTGTTATCAGTATATATTGAGTATGACAGTTTTAATACAGTTTAAATTGTGTGTACATTTTTTGGCATCCTCTGTATATAGGAAATTTGAAGTAGTGAGAAAAATGTATGGTGATGAAGTTCTTGCTTTGTCATTGATTTGCTTAAGTCATTTAACTTCTGGGGTCAGATACTTGTTTTTCTTACATGTAAAATACGTTTATTGGACAAGAGCTCTGTTTCTTATCCTTTTGGAAATCATAGATCCTTTGGAGAATGGTCATAATCCATGAACCCTCTCCTGGAAGTAGTCATATGTGCATCCACACACCACATATTTTTTCATGCTGTTTCAAGGGGTTCCTGAAACTTATCTGTGGAATCTGGCTAAGAATATGTTGGTTAAATCATTTTGGAGGTTAGAGAACTTTCAGCTCTAAAGTTTTATACCATTTAAAAACTGAAAGTGAACAGCTAGCTGTGGTGTCTGAAGAATTACAATCATGAAGGAAGAAAACAGATGTGGATAAATTAGTATTACACTGATCACAGTTCTTAAAGAACTCTCAAAGTGGGTTGGTACAGCCTTGCTTGGCTATGAATCTACCCAATGATACTCCTTATGGTAGCAGATAACACTTTTCATGGCCCTTAATGTGCACCAGGCACTGTTTAAGTACTTAACTATTTTAAGTTATTTAATCCTCACACTGTTCTTTTTTGTTGTTATTTTTAAGCAGTAGTTTGGGAAAGCAATAAAATTAAAATTTTTATTGGATTTCTTTGAAAAAGTAAAGATGCTTTTCTGAATACATAACAATAAATATCATTTGTTTTGTACCTAGATGACTGTGTTAAATGTTTTAAATACCTAACTGACGTTCAAGTTGAAGGCTGTCTCCATTTTGTGAGTGAGAAACTGAAGTTAGAGATTAAGTACTGACTTTAGAAAGATTAACCTGCCAAAAATCATGTAGTTACTAAATAATTAGAGTACAGAATTGAAATCTTTAAATTTGGAATTTGATTCCAAAGCCCATAGTCTTCACCACTTTGCAGTACCACCTCAGTGCAAATGAATTATATTAATTGGCTCTCTGTTTAATAGAATTTATGATAAACCCAGTTTTAAGCTGTGTCATTTGCTCCATATATTGAAGCACTTAGTTTATTTACATTTAATGTAATTATTGACACATATGGGTTTACATTTACCATCCTGTTTTTTCCTTTGTCTCATCTGTTCTTTATTACTTTTCCCTGCTTTTCTTGACCTTTTAGGTTAATAAGGATGTTTTATTATTCCCACCTCTCCTCATAAGCTTATTTATTTATTCTTTAATTTTTATTACAGTGTATATCACTGTGCATTTTATTAGGTTTTTCTCTTTTTTTTTAAATCCGCTTTCAGTCAGGGTAGTGTAAGAAGAATTTTAGAACTCTGACTTACTGGGTTTTTCTCCCTTGATTTTCAGACATTTGATCCTGTGGGTTTTTTTGTTTTGTTTTGTGGAGAAGAGGGAAAGCCTGGTATTTTTTAATTGAATTTCAATATTGCATATGAAAAATCGTGAAGGCTCTGGTTGTTATCTTTCTTCAAAGGAAATTTTATTTTGTTTTGGTAGGCAGGCAAAGTATGGTCAGATCACCATGATCTAGTTGAGGCTTTGTTATTTACTGTTGATCTATTTTCAGTTTACCTTTACTTCCAGGACAAACCTTTACCCAAAAGACATATCCCTTCTGGGGTATCTACTGAAAGAAAGGCTAAGGTATTTACCAGGTTGCTTTCTGAATCACTGTGCCTTGAATTCTGAATTTTGTTTCTGCAACACTGCAAGTCTGCCAGTATTCTTTGTTCAACTCTTTAGCTTCCCTTTGTTACTCTCTGCTTGGATTTTTGGTGTCATAACCCTTGCTTAGGTGATTTATCAGTAAACGTCTCAATGGAAAATTGCTTGCAGAATTTCTTGTTCTTTGTATTTCTCTTCTCTTCAGAACCTTTGCCTCCTAAGTTCTAGTTGGTAACCACTAGCCCCCACCTGTGACTTCTGCTTGACCACTTATTTCTAGTCCTCCAAATATAGCAAATGACCCAAGGAAATGATCGAAGGCTGGTAAGGGGCTCCTCTTAGTATATTCGCCTTTTCTCCAGAATTTTGGCCCCACAAGTTTAGGTTGCCTTTGTTGCTTGTTGATGCTTTTAGTCATTGAGGATTGTTTGTTCAACTGTAAAATACACATAAGATAAAATTTACCATGTTCAGAGCTACTAAGTACATTCACATTGTTGTGCAACTGTCACCACCATCCAGCTCCAGAATTCTTTTCATCTTATAAAACTGAAACTCTCTACCCATTAAACTTACCATTTTTCCCTTTCCTAAGCCCCATGCAACTTTCTTTCTATATTCCGTCTTTTTGAATTTGACCACTCTGGGTACCTCATATAAGTGGAGTCATAAGGTTTTTTTCCCTGTGTGACTGGCTTATTTCACTCAGCATGTACTTAAGGTTTATCCATATTATGGCATGTGGCAGTTTCCTTTTTAAGGCTGTATACTAGTCCATTGTATGTATATACCAGATTTTGTTTATCTGTTCATCAGTGGACACTTGAGTTGTTTCTACCTTTTGGCTATTTTGAATAATGCTGCTATGAACATGGATGCACAAATATCTCTTTAAGACTATTCTTTTAATTCTTTTGGGTAAATACCCAGAGGTGGAATTGCTAGATCATATGACAGCTATATTTTTAATTTTTTGAGGAACTGCCATATTGTTTTTCACAATGGCTACACCATCTTATATTCCTACCAACAGTATACAAGGATTCCAATTTCTCTGCATCCTCACCAGCATTTATTATTTTTTGTTTTGTTTGTTTGCTTTTGTTTTTTGTAGTAACTTTCCTAATGGGTGTGAGGTGGCAGCTTGTATTTTTATCCAGCTTTTATAGTTGTTCTTGTCAGGATAGTTGGTCTTATAAATGTTTTTCTTTCAATACTAGAAGTGGAATAGTATTTTAAGTTAGATGTTATTTTACAGATGAGGCACCAAGACACTGATATCTAGTAAATGGCAGAGAGGGGACTAAAACTGAGGCTGTTTCTTGAATCAGTGCTCTTAACCACTGTATTATATCACTTCTCTAATACAGGTTTTCTTTCCTAACAGATAGTCTTATAAATTCATTGCTCCAAGACCTGGAGGGTGATTACTTTTATTGTTCTTATAAGGATTATTTTCTACTATTTTTGTTTTTGGGTTTTTTTCTCTCTCATCCCTATATTATTAAATTTGAAGTCAGGAACGGTGCTTTTATTATGTGATTTGGTGCAATTTACACAACTTTAGAGAAACATAGCTAGGATTTTGATTTGTCTAAGGTCTTAAATAAATGGAAATTATTTTTAAATGAATTGTTTACAACTGTGCTCCCATTAAAAACTCAGAGCCCTGACAGAGAGATTTTGAACCCACTTTACAAATGGAGAAAACCATGACTCTGAGATTTTAAGTTGTGGCTAAGTCTTCAAACCAGGTTTTTTTGGACACCATTTCCTGTGCTTCTCTTTATTATATTTATTAGTAGTATTGTTAAATCCAGAAATGTTCACCTATATGTGCAGTTTACTAATTCAGATTTTACTGGTGCTGTTTTAGAAATGTAGACAGGCACTAGTATTATGGAAAATACAGAGGGTGTCAAAAAAAAAATGTATACACATTTTAAGAAAGGAAAAGACTGTATGAAAATTGTAATAATACTCTATATATACACCAATAACAAAAGATGAATACAAGTCACATTTGACTTCTGCAATTGCAAAAGGTGCTCGGAGTTAACATCAGCATCCAGACACTTCTGATTTCAGCGAACTAAAAGTAATACATAGGTAGCATCTCTTTAAATGTGTATACTTCTTTTGGCACCTCACCCCCAGTATTGGGACAGTTCTTTAAACTTTGATCTAATTATAATTAGACTTGTTTTTCCTACTGTGATTCTGCAGTAGAAATTTTTTTTTCTATTTCTGTCTTCGGTGTGTTAAACCTTCTGAACTGGTATATATTTCATGGTTCGAAAGTGAACCCTGCTTAAAAACATTTTATTACTTTTTAATAGAAGATCATTCTAGTGGTTAAGCTTGGTCAGGCAAGTTCTAACATGTTCTGACAGACTTCCTATAGTTCTGTGCTTATGTGTGTGTAATATGAGTTTAAATTTTCAGGGTTTATCTCTAGTTTACTAGCAGACTAGATATTTAATATTAGTAAGGATTTTTAACCATGCTTACGTTCCTTTTTTTCTATCATTTTAAGAAAAATACACAAAGCATAGTTGAAGGTATTCTTGCTAAATAAGAAACTGAAAAGAGGAACTATTTTAGAATTTGATTGTTTAAAAGCCCTGAACTACTGGACTTAAAAGAAAAAATTTTTTGGAGGGCTCCCTTAGACTTTATAAATGAACCAAAGGACTGATAAATTTATATTTATGATACTGTTTTCAGAGTTGAATGTGACCCAAGGGTTAGTTTTAGAATTTGCTTCCTAAACACCTATTTGATCTTACAAGCAAACATTATTCAAAATGAAACACTAGATATGAGTGATAATGAAAGAACTTTTGTTTCTTTCCTTGGGTGTACCGGATTTTACTGTACTGTAACCAGATCCCATTTATCCTACTTTGGTTATCTATAATGTAATGATTGTTAAAAATATTTACTAAGCTTTTTCTTCCAGGTAAATTAAGTAATAAGAGTTAACTTGCTTTTGAACTTCATTTTCAAATTTTTTAACTTCAATTTTTAAATTTGATTTTGATTTGTTTTTAATACCATTCATGAGAAATGAAGCTATTTAGCCCACTTAAAAAGACACTCCCTGACTGTGCGTCGGTTTGGCTTTCATAAGTTGTATCTTTGCCTAGTTTGTCTTGACACCTGTAAGCATACTTTTGTATGCTGAATTTGGTATTTTACACATTTTGTTAACTATGTAGGCATTTTTGTAGGTTTTGGGCCATCAAAAAAGCACATATCTTTGCCAGAATGGTGGAAGTAGTAGTATCTGTGGTCTTGTTTGCTGGTGTCATCTTGTCTACTGGGAATGTAAAGAGTCCTAGGTCTTGAGTAAGCATTTGCAGAAGGAATTTTTATAATATATGGAGGTCACTTAGTTGAGCTCCTCTTTTCTTATAACAGAGAAAGACTATCTCTCTCCACCTCTACTCCTTGATGTTTTTAAACAGGTGGTGCTTTTGTATTTTTTTAATCCAGCCTTTAAAGTAATCTTGGCAGGGAAGTTGAGCTTATAAGAGCTATTCTTTTAAGACTAGAAGTGAAAATAAGTGGAATAGCATTGTGGGTAAATGTTATGTTACAGACAAAGTGCTTATAAGTTGGTTTATCAAACTAGCTGTACTGATGAAGTCAGATACAGAAATAGACTGACTTCTACACAACTCTATGAAAAGGAGGGCAAGGGATGGTCCCCATCATTGATTCCTCTCTCTCACCCCAGAGTCTAGCTCGCCTGTAAAGTTTCTTGCCCATTGCGGGCTTGCTTGGCCTAGGAATAGCAACCTCAGAGAGAGAACTATAAATGGATATTTTAAAATGTGGTTTATCTCTGTGGTGATGAAATTCAACATCCCTTTATGTAAATATAGTGTTTGACTCACATTAGGCTTTCAAACATTTTTTTAAAGAACATTTTATATTTAAATGCCTGTATTTTGACTTTAAAAAGGCTAGTAGAAGCAGCCACCAACTTTCTGTCTGTTCTGAGCTCTCTTCAGTAGATAGATAGATAAGTGACTGGTGTTAGACTCAAACAAATTATATCTTGGGCAAAGCCTGAGATCAGAATATTTTGAAGTTAGTCTTCAATATTTTTTCTCTTTCATGATGACTTTTTTAGTCTTGTTTATACTTTTGAGATTGCTAGTTAGAGGTTAACTAGAACTGAGGTTTTTATTTAAAAGTCTTCTTTAAAAACTTACTGTTAACACAGACATACAAAAATTAAAACCTCACAGGAACTTGAGTGATTAGAGCTACATTAACATGGTATTTCACAAAATTGACCTTTTTTTCCTTGTTTTTACAATCACATTTTTTTTTTAACTTTTGAATATTTTTATTTTTAAATTGTGGTATACAATTCAAGGTTGGGTACACAAATATTCATTGTGCAGGAACCCTTATTGGTGAGGTGTGTCCCCCAGGCAGATTCCCACCTCCCCGCGGTGCCCCCCCCCTGCAATTTTCCACCGCTGTCAATCCTTTTCTTATGGTATTGCAATAGTGGTTCATGGTCTACTTATGAGCAAGAACATGTGATACTCAGAAAGATCACTCAATATTATAGAGTCTAATTTCATCCAGGTTGCTGTGAAGTTCATGATTTTGTTCTTCTTTATGGCTGTGTAATATTCCATCATGTATATGTGCCACATTTTTTTTTACCCAGTCCTCTTTTGATGGGCAGCATGGTTGGTTCCGTGTTCATGCTATTGTGAACAAAGGCTGTGATAAACATACGTGCACAGGTATCTTTTTTATAGAGTGATTTTAGTTCTTCCGGGTATATTCCCAGTTAGGGGGATTGTTGGGATCATATGGAAGGAATCGGCCATTTTATTTTTTAAAAAGATTCCTATTAGAATCTGTTATGAAAGTGATATTGTATCCTCATAGCCTGAATTCCTTCTGCTAGTGCTACTAAGCACTAAACAGAAGATTTAGTATGTTCAACCAACAAATATTTTAATATATATTATGTGCAGATCACAAGTTTACTGTGAATATATGCATGCATTTCTGTTTAACATATACACAGATAACACTCGGGGTTGTTAATGTTTAGCCTTTATTTTATTTGATGGTAGTTAATCATACATAACATTTACTGTAAATAGCTAATGTATTACTAATTTTACATAGTTACACTTAAGTTTCTGTTTTTCTTTCTTCATTTATTAGCTCTGTTATCTGTAATCAAATTTTAGGGTTGACGGTTTTTCTTAATATTATATGTAATTGAATTATAATTGTTTTACACATCTTGACATTCCAAGTTGAAAGACTTGAAAGACAGAGGGCTAGCTCTTATACTACAGTGTATGTATTTCCCTTGTCCCATAGATTTAAACTTTCTATGTTCTGCCCACACCTTTCAACAATAGGTTGAGTATCCCTTATCCAAAATGCTTGGGACCAAATTGGGGGGTGGTTGGAATAATTGCATATACATAATGCGATATCTTGGGGATAGGACTTAAGTCTAAACGATAATTTATTGGCCATTGGCCAGGCTCAGTGGTTCACAGCCTGTAATCCCAGCACTTTGGGAGGCTGAGGTGAGTGGATTACCTGAGCCCACGGGTTCGAGACCACCCCGGGCAACTTGGTGAGACCTCGTCTCTACAATAAAATAAAAAATTAGCCCCGTGTGACAGCACACACCTGTAGTTCCAGCTACTTGGAAGGCTGAGACAGAAGGAGTGCTGGAACCCAGCAGGTCGACGCTGGGGTGACTGTGAGTGTGCCACTGCACTCCAGCCTGGACAACAGAGTGAGACTCCAACTAAAGAAAAAAACCGTATTTATGTTTTATATACCTTATACACATAGCCTGAAAGTAACTTTATATATTTTCAATAATTTTGTGCATGAGACAAAGTTTTGGCTGCAGACTGTCACATGAGGTCAACTGTGGAACTTTCCACTTGTTATATCCTGGGCCCAGGCAGTCCTTCCACTGAGGCCAAAGTAGCTGGAACTATAGTCATATGCCTCCAATCCTGGGTAAGTTTTTAAATTTTTTGTAGAGAGGAAGTCTCGCTATGTTGCTTACGCTAGTCTTGAACTCCTAGGCTTAAGCAACTCTCTTGCCTGGGCCTCCCAAAATGTTGGCATTACAGGTATGAGCCATTGTACCTGGCATGTGTTGGAAATATCCTAGAGCAGATTTTGACATTGGTTGCACAACTATAGAAATTTACTATAAAGTATTGAAATATAAAGAATTGGAACAGTAAAATGAGTGAATTTTATGCCATATAAATTATATTGCAATAAGGCACAACAAAGAAATTTTTAAAAAATTTTACTTCAACATTCTAATTTACTCTGAAGATTACATAATGTAGACCTTTTGTTCTGTAATTCTTGTAGGTAATGCCCTTTCACCAAAAACAATAAAATCTGACCTAATTGTTTGACATTTCTCTTAGCCTTAATAAAGAATGTTTGGTTTCTTAAGAAAGAGCTTAGTATCTTAATAGACGTATATGAAACTTGCTTATTTGATATTTATATATGTATTTTTTTCTTTCTACAAGATTGACTTAGTATCCCATAGGCTTGTAGTACAATTGAAAATTAAGGGACTTGTCAGAATTACTAGTACTTTCTATTCTATCTGTAAAATATCTTGACTGATAAGATCTTTCACTGCTGTGCTACTTTCCAGGTCAATCTTTTCTATTCTGTGCTTCCCAGTTGAGTTTTGTGCTTACTGAAATTCCATTGTATGTGTTTTCAAACTGTTTATGCCAGTTGTACTTCTTGTTTTTATTACATTATTTACTGTTGTATAAATAATGAAAATGGTGTGAAAAACAGTAGAATTTTTTATTTGGCAAGCTTGAGCGAATGTTTTGGAAAGACTTGATAAAGGCAAATGGCCACATACTAGTTTGAATTAAGTGTGGGTTATTAAAAAATATAAGTGGAAATTGCAAAAATCTTACTTTACAAATGCCTGTAGTTCGTGCTCCATCTTAATGAAACTGAAACTAGGAATGTTAAGACAACTTATTATGTATGAGTGTATGTAAGAAAGACTGAACTCCAATTAAGGATCCATGTTCAGAGAAAGTCTTGATACCTGAATGAGCATTTATGTGTTTTAAATTAAAATATTTAAGGTGTGTGTGTGTGTATATGTTTGTTTCCCCGTTTTGCTACCTTTTTCTAGTTAACCAACCAGATGCTGTTTTTGATCGCATTAGCTAAGAGGTATTTTCCTGTATATGGTGCTTTTCTGTACCAGAGAAACTATAAAAATGAAATGTGTAAAATAGTTAGTTTAAGCAATAATAGGAGTGATTATTTTTATAAAAACTGGAATTCTTATTGCTTTTAAATTAGATTTTTGTCAGTTTTCATTGTATACGTATTGTTTTTTGCCAAAAGCAGGATTAGAATAACAGTAGGAAAGAGCTGGGTCTGGAGGTTACAATGAGAGTAAAGAGGAGGTTTAGAAAGAATAGGTGCCATCAAAAGAAAGGAGAAATGCAGTCAGAGGGAAACATGGAATTTAAGATCTTGAGAATTTATCAAAGTAATGAATGAAAATTTTGAACTCACAAAAGTTGATGTCAAGATCAAAAAATGTGAGCATATGCTATTATATATAATGTAGAGATGTGAGCACCGAAGATGCTGATGAAAGAATAAATTTTCTATGGCCTTTAGGTGTGTACTGTTGTATAAGATGAATGAAAGGAGAAGGTTGGAGGAATAATGTCATGAGAAGTAAGGGTTGCATATAGTAAATTTAATAAAAATTGTTTGGAACGTTGAACAATACCATACCAGTTACGATGTTAATATGGTAGAACATATGGTATGTACATATTCACCTTATAGTTGGTTTGATGTTATTTGTAATTATTTAAGTTTATATATAATTCAGTGTTTCTAAAAAATGCAAAGATCACTGTTTGCAGTGGTTATTAGCTTTTCGATTATAGATACCTTTAAGAATCTGGTGAATGCTTTGTGCTAACTTTCCAAAGTACTTATGTGTGAACAAACACATAATAATTTAATAATTTTAGAAGATTTACAGACCCACAAAAACCTAGAGAGATCCTTGTTGAGAACAGAAAGGAATTATACCACTAATCTTTCTGTGTACTAAAAGCAGTTTTATTTCAATGTATTTTGGTGTAAATATGGATTTTCAGATAATACAAGAAGTTGGACTTTTATAGCCAATAATTCTAAGTTGTCTGTGCACTATAAAGTGAGATACCATAATCATGTTAGTAAGAACTTGAAAGTAAAATAATTGCCAGTAAATAATCTGAAGTGACATTCACTAGAGGTGTTTTTATTATGTAATACTTAATACTGCTCTATTGTATATATTAGAGCCTTTTAATATTTACTAGTAACAGTCAACTTAAGTCATATGGATCTATATTTCATTCAACTCTCAATTGTATTTCAAAGAATATGATCTTCAAGTACAGTATTTAAGAAAGAACTGTGTTTAGGCATGGTATAGCTTTGGGGGGAAAGTATAATCTGCCTCTTGCTTCTCTGTTTTCTTGTCTCTCAGTGTGATGCTTTCTTTCCTCTCTCTTTTTTTTGTGGGGGGGGTACATAAATGGGCAGCTATCTATAGCCATTAATTTGTTTTAGTGACCATTTTAAATTTTAAAAATTTGTTTATATAAACTTGGAAGATGCTAGAAAATGCCATGTTGCTTAATATAGTTTGAGGTGTTCTTATCTGAAAAATGACTGCTTTTGGAATTTTATTTTCTTTACTTGTTATTGTAGCTTACAATAATTATTTTTATGTTCATAAGAATTGTTCTTATATGGTTTTGTTTTAACTGCAGGACCGTGTGTATGTACAACAAAATAATGTGGAGAATGTCTACAATTTGGGATTAATTATTTTTCGAGATCAAGTTGTACGTTATGGGTGTATTAGGGATCATCTACGGCAAACTCTATTAGATATGATTGCAAGAGAGCGGAAAGGAGAAGTTGTAGACAGGTATAATTTATCTTTTTACTCTTCTGATTTTGTTTTTAGTGGTTATATCTTGAGAACTGATTAACTCTCATAGTTTTGTTAAATAAAAGTTTGAATGTCCAACGCATTATAACAATCCTCAGAAACTTTGTATCACAGTTAGCAAAGTTACCTAGAATTTATTTTTTTAAGTTAATTAACTGATTGATTGATTGATTTAGAGGCGGGATCACATTCTATTGCCCAGGCTGGAGTGCAGTGGTGTGATCATAGAATTTAATTTGAAAGCACACATCTCTTATATTTTTAGAAGAGACTATCCTAAGCATTTATTTTATGTACTTAAAAAAAATCAGCCATTAGTCTTCTCTTTTGATTTTTCATGCTGGCATTTTTTTTTTTTTTTTTAATTTCAGTATGACAATTTTCTTTCTTTTCTTGGTTTTTTTCTTTTTTAAGGACTTTTGTCTAGCCCTTCATTCTTAACATTTTTGAAGAAGAATATTGAACATAGTCTAAAGTGACTAAGAACTTCTAAATCCCTTCTAAGCTATACACTGTCCACCTTTCTAACATGATTGCAGTGCCAGTTTTGTTATGCTAAAGCTAGAGTGACTTGTAAGATTGGCTTTCTCTGTTTTCAGAACAACTGTTAGGTGAAGAATTGTAAAATCCTTTTTATTTCAGCTTTGGTGGTTAATCAGGATTGCCCAAAAGCCATTTAGTGCAAAAAATTGTATTGTATAGGAATAGCTGTATGTTGTACCTATGTCTGGTCATACAATCCTAACTTAATCTGTCTTCCTTCCTCCTTCCTTCCCTCCCCACTTTCCAGATAAACAGCCTCTCTGTGTTTTTAAATACATAGACATATTTAGATATTTTAATTTTATTCAAAACTTTTAGGTTATAACAGAGTAAGAACAACTTGAACTAAACAATTGTGTAGTCAAGATATGCTTTCCAATTAAAAATCCTTATGTTATACATGAGTGGCTTATGGGAGATTGGTCACTTTGATAAAAGTTAAATGTTCTGAAGGTATTTTTACCTACTTCTTTTGCATTTTATATGAATCTTTAATGTAATTTAATTATGAAGTGATTTAACTTTTTTGACAGAGGCGCAATAAGAAATGCTTGCCAGATGTTAATGATTTTAGGTCTCGAAGGAAGATCAGTCTATGAAGAAGATTTTGAGGCTCCTTTTCTGGAGATGTCTGCAGAATTTTTTCAGGTAATCAGTGAAGATGTAAATAAATGATGTTTTAAGGTATTCTTAATGCTATTTAGTATAGTTACTAATTTGACTATTTTGATCTTTTTTGACTGAGGTCCATTAAAGGAGGGAGTATGCAAAAAATGCCCTTCAACACACCTACCTCCCATTCCAGTTAAGCAACTCATTGATAACAAATGGAAGAGTTTAAACTTAGGCACATGATTTTTAACATATAGTTAACCCTTGAACAGTGTGGGGTTAGGGGCGCCTACTCCATTGTGCAGTCACAAGTTCACATATAATTTTTTGACTCTCCCAGAACATAACTGCTAATGGCCTACTGTTGACCTAAAACTTTACCAGTAACATAAACAATCAATTAACACATATTTTGTATGTTATATGTACTGTTTATACTGTATTCTTGCAATAAAGTAAGTTGGAGAAAAGAAAATGTTACTGAAAACATCATAAGAAAGAGAAAAATATATTTGCTATTTATTAAGTAGAAGTGAATCATCATGAAGGTCTTCATCCTTGAGGGGGAGAGGTTGGTCTTGCTATCTCAGGGGTAACAGGTGGAAGAAAATCCACATATAAATGGACCAGTGCAGTTCAAATTTGTGTTGTTTGAGGGTCCACTGTATGTTATAAAACTTATAAACTTAGAAATATCCTTAACATTTTACTATATATTTTAATATATTACATATACTATATTAAAATATAGATATAACACTAATATATATATATATATTTTGTGTGTGTGTGTGTGTATGTATGCATGCATTTATTTATTTTTTAAACTTTTTTTTATTTTTAATTTGAGTCAGGGTCTCACTCTTTCACCCAGGCTAGGGTATGGTAGACTGATCATGGCTCTCCACAGCCTCAAACTCCTGTGATCCTCTTGTCTCAGTCTCCCAAGTAGCTGGGACGACAAGCATATGTCCCCACACCCAGCTGAAGTTTTGATTTTTCTTATAGAGATGAGCTCTTTCTATTTTGCCTAACTGATCTCGAGCTCCTGGGCTCAAGCAAAACACTTTGGCCTCCCAAAGTGCTGGGATTACTTGCATGAGCCAGCATATCTGGCCATTTTATTGTATATGTTGTAGATTATTTAAGTACCATAAATCACAGGCAGCACACACCACCAACGGAGTCTCACTACACAGGCTTTTTGTAATATAACTTACTAGTAAAATATACATAGGAATATGCATAACTCCATATTGCATATTTACCTTAAAGTTTGTTGATTAAAAAATGGTAGGTCAGTGACTACAGTTCATACAGATTTGCAGCAGTTTATACAACTGCAAACCAAGTAATTTGCTAAAAGTGAAGCTCAATCTAGTATTCATCTGTAATGAAATGATGAAACTGAGTACTGAGATCATACGACAGTGTTTATAACATAATGATAGCTAGGCATTCTTCCCAAAAGCTACAACTATGTGAGCAGGTAACAGGAATCTTGTAGTGTTGCCAAACAAATGCCTTAGTAGAATCTTAATTTAAAATTTTTACTCCAATAATATGCTTTAAAAAAAAATACTTAAATACAAAATTATAACTCTTAATCATTCAGTGGGTCGTTCATGAGAGACAAAGAATGAACTTGCTAGCCGCCCCCCTCCACCCCCACATCAGTTTATAGCCCATCAGGAATACCTTTGTGGCCTGCACTGGTGAGCCTGGATCATGGTTTATGAATTATTAATTTATAATGTAGAAACAGTCTTTATTTTCCAATATGTCAACTAGTTGTAGATATTATTGATAATATTTTTGACTTTGCATTAATTTTAATTTCCTTTGTTATGGTATGTAAATATTAATAGAAGATAAATTATTTATAAATCAAGATTCCAAAAATGTGCTGTAGTGATATATTTGTGCATGTGTGTATAAGCACTCTGTCACCCTGGCAAATCACAGCTTGATCACAGCTCACCACGGCTTCTGACTCCTGGGCTCAGGTGATCCTTCCACCTCAGCCTCTCAAGTAGCTAAGTGCTGGGGTTACAGGAATGAGTCACTGTACTCAGCAGATTTACTCTTTTTAATAGTGAGTGGAGAGATGGTTTCACCAAGATTCTTGTTTGGTTTGTTAATGTCAATTCTTAGGAACTTTATTATTATTAAGAAAGTGAGATATGTTATTCAATTTTATATATCGTTTGTAAGCATATCTTCTATTATATGATTTTTAAAAATATTGTCATTAATGCTACCATCAGATGTTAAAATCAAGTGAGATAGCATTTGTATTTGGGGGAACTTCTGTAAGGCAGGTGTTAGCAGACGATTAATAGTTTACTTAAAAGCTCTATTTCTCAGACTTCAGTATATACATATACTCCTTTGAGACAGTGAGTAAGGTAGAAGGAGGACTTTAGTAACCAGCAGTATGCTAGCAAAGCTCATAATAAACATGATGAATCTTTCTACTTACAATTTTACATTAAAACAAATCAAAGAATAACTTTCTACTCTCACTTGTGGTCAGATGCTTCTATCATGTACCTTTGACCCTCACTGGCATGTATTTGCTTTTTCTGCTATTGTAGTACATTGATATGGTTTGAAAAACTCTACATACAGATAATGTTTTAACTTTGTATTTTGTAAATAAATACTTTAAAGACTATAATTCAGACTATATCAGTCTTTATAATGAGAAGTTACATAAAATGTTAGTAGTCCTTATGTTATTTAGGTTGATTTGTAATAAACACTCTAGAATTCTAGTTAAAAGCAAAGATTCATTTTCCTTCTGCATTAAAGAAAAAAAAATCATGCTTTCTAATTGCAGATGGAAAGCCAGAAATTTTTAGCAGAAAACAGTGCTTCAGTATATATAAAGAAAGTAGAAGCTAGAATCAATGAAGAAATAGAACGGGTGATGCACTGCCTTGACAAATCCACCGAAGAGCCAATCGTAAAGGTGGTTGAGAGGGAACTCATTTCTAAGCACATGAAGACTATAGTAGAAATGGAGAATTCTGGGCTAGTACATATGTTGAAAAATGGAAAAACAGAAGGTAAGTGTTATCAATTGAAAAACAATTAAATTCTTATGCTACCTTGTCAATTTTTTATCCTCCTACAATTAAAGCAGATTATGAATGTCAGTTTTCAAGAAGTTGTGGTGTGTATCATTAATTTATCCCCATTGTTACTTTGATGAAATTTAATAATAAAGGTTTACACTATTTTATTAATGAAGCTTCTAGATATTTCTGATGAATTGAGCATTTCCTGTTTTTTAAGGTTTCTTACTCTGTTTTTTTCTTAATTCAGAAGATAAGAGGTTTAATACTATTAGTGAGGCCAAATAGTTTATTATCCATTCCCATACTTTGTTTCTATGTACTGGAGGATTTGGGCTCTCTTTATTCCTACTACTCTCTTATAGTTTTTGTGATTCTTTTAAAATCTGAGGTTTCCGTCTTAAGATTTTTATAGACTTCCCTTAGGGATTTAATTGTGATAAGGGTGCTGAAAATGCAAAAATATTTGTCTTCCCTATTGATATATTTAGTTAGTAGATTGGTTTTAGGAACTCCTCTAAAGTTGTAGGCTGAAAAAAGAGAATTGCGTAAAAGTATTTTTGCGATAACTATAGCAGTTATTCTTTATGACTACTTATCTTTATTTTCCTGAAAAAGACATTCATAAGAAGTATCCCAGAAGAAATTATCAGTAAAAGAACAATAATCATGTTGTCCTCATTGTTAATTTCTGATTCTTTGTTTTAAACTTTCACTTTACCAGTTATATATTTTTTAAAAATAAATAAGCATAGTTACTTTTGTTCTTCTGCTTCCTACATGAAATCTTAGCAATATTTTAGCCACTTTTAATAAAATAAATACATATTGCCTGTTGTAGGTAGGGAATGGAAAAAGTTTTGTAAAGGAGAATTATAAAGAGAAGAGTGTGCAAGAAGAGGGAAAAGAAAGGTAGTAGGAAGAGATCCATGTTTATCTCTAGTGAAATCCTTGCCTTGTGTTTTAAAATTGATATATTTCTGAACATATGATAAGTTCCTGAAAAGTTGTATGTAAATTTGATTTTTAAAAACCAGAGAAATTTCCTTTTTAAAAGACTCTTCTGTTAAACTTTTTAAATTTTTTGCAAAAGCAAAATAAATGAAACAAAAGCCATCTTCTAGTATGTTTGCCATGTTCTCTAAAATTAAGTTTTAAGTCAGAAGTTGGCAAACTTTTTTTGGTAAAGGGCCAGATAGTAAACATTTTAGGTGGTGGGTAATGTAGTAAGCTACTCATCTCTGTTGTCATAGTGAGAAAGTAGCCATAGACAATGACACAAATGAATAAACTTGACTATGATTCTTTAAAACTTTAGTTAAGAGGCCCTGAAATTTCAATTTCATATAATTTCCTGTGTCACTAAATATTATTCTTTTTTCCCCCCCAACCATTTAAAAGTGTGAAATTCATCCTTAATTTATGAGCTATACAAAAACAGGTGGCAGGCTGTATTTGGCCCACGGGCTCTAGTTTGATGACCTCTGATATATATGGTCCCCGAAAGACTAGGAATTGACATAAAGCATTTTCCTCTGCTTAAACAAAATCAATATTGATAAATTATGTAATATGTTGTTTAGGTATCGAGTTAATGTTTTCTTACCTACTTTGGGGGGATGTAGGGAAGGAAAGATGATTAAATAGACAGGAGATTAAGGGCTAGGAATGTTTGATGGAGAGGTTGTGGAGATTAAGGGCTAGGAATGTTTGATGGAGAGGTCATGCCTAGATTACAGTATCTCTATAACCTGCGTGGAAACTTGTGTTAAAGGTGTTAAGTATGCCCAACATGGCAAGCCCTCAGTTAAGTACATGAATGAAGGAATATCAGAATAACTATTTACCATAGTTCTTATTTATTTAGTACTTAATGTTTTCAGCAAGATAGCAACTATCTTTGATTCTAAATTGAATCTTAAAATTCTGGCTTCAATTTTCCTGACTTTTCACTAGAAATTTAGTAGCAAAATGTCTTCACTTTGGTAGGCCCTGCTCTTGGAAAAAAGTTGAACTTGGAAGAAGGTTGCTCTCATTAAGACTATGTCAGAGATGCAACTTAACTGTGCCCCCAAATTCTCATCCATCAGAAAGCAGAAAACAATTCTCTTACTTTGAGTTAAGGATGAATTGGATTGGTTATTACATGCAGATAGTACTATGAAATTAAGTTCAAATGATATCTCATTGTTATTTTTTTACTAAGTGTTTACAGAAAGGATATTTAATTTTTGAATACCAAATAATTTTTATTTACTC
Organism: Carlito syrichta; assembly: GCF_000164805.1. Classification (NCBI taxonomy): domain Eukaryota; kingdom Metazoa; phylum Chordata; class Mammalia; order Primates; family Tarsiidae; genus Carlito; species Carlito syrichta. The sequence continues at coordinate 125,918 of NW_007036292.1, read as the reverse complement.
TTTCATTCCCTGCTACCCCATACATTTAAAGACAGTGAGTTCAATCGTATTAGTTTACATGCAACTAGATGTAAAACATCTAGTATCTAAACAAAAGTTTTAGCAACATAGAAGTGAACAAATTGGGAATCATTTTGTTAGAGGTATTTGGGGTTATAGGCATGAGCCACTGTGCCTAGCTTTGTAATACCGGTTTTTAATATGGGAAATTTGGTTGTAATATGCCAAGTATGTGGGAAGCTATATGACTTGCCTTGTGTAGGTTACTATGGGTGTATATTGTTAATGGAAACTTATTGTTCATAAAATTTGCTGTTAAAAGTTACTGAAACAAATTTTAGAGGTCTGTTTTGTAAAACTTGCTTCTAAGTGTTTTAAAAATACATACAACTTTATAAATTTTTTTGAAGTAAATTTTTATTTTTATTTTTTTAGAGACAGAATCTCGCTGTCACTCAGGCAGTGACACGATTATAACTTTCTGTAGCCTTGAACTCCTGGGCTCAAGTGGTCTTCCCACCTTAGCTTCCTGAGTAACTGGGACTATGGTCTCAATAAATTTTAAATTTTTTGTAGAGATGGGTATCTTATTATGTTGTCCATGCGGGTCTTGAACTCCTGGGCTCAGGTGATACTTGCTGCCTCAGACTCCCAGCGTTCTGGCATTAAAAGTATGAACCACCACTCCCAGCGTAGTTTTAAGCTCTAAATTGCTCTTATAAATACAGACCAGGATAGGCAGTTTTTAGGGCCTGTTCACCAAATCTTGCTTTGTTGCTACAATGATAAAGTTGAGTAGTTGAGTCAAAAACTGAATGGCCCACAATCTGAAATCTTTACTATCTGACACTTTATAGAAAAAAATTGATCAACCACTGATTTAGAAACTGTTGTTCTAATGTTATTGATTGTAAAACTTTTTTTATTATCATTGTAAAGTTCTGACACTATATTTTCCCAGTAAGTTGTTATTTTTAAGAAACACTAGACATACGAAAAAGTAGTATTTTAAATCCACATTTTTGTTTTGCAAAAAATGGATGAGGTTCAGAGTTTTGTTCTAAATTCAAAAAGTACAGTGAGATATACCAATTTTAAAATATAGACTCTGGCTTAGGATACCACTTGGGAAATATTAGGTATTGCTCTGAGGAAAATATTGAGAAATAGGTATTTATATTACAAATTTCATAAAAACTTTACCATGAGGTGTAATAAAGTAAATTGTGTTATATTTCATTTGATTTATTGTCGTGGTTGTCAGTTAAACTTTTAAGATAGCAGTGCTTGGAAATACCCTTACTTTAGTTTTTAAATTTTTTTCTTATTATAGTAGCTACCAATTACACCATAATTAGAGTTAATTCTTTTTGTAGACATTTTGTGGTATCAGTACGTTCTACTTTAGGATTATAGGAAAATTATACACAAACTCAAAACCACAATTGTCATTTTTGGTGACGTTATTTGTTATGCTGTTTGAGCATCTTCTCTTCCATATAAATTAATTTTCTAGGATTTCTCATTGATGCTTTCAAAGCTGTATTCTATAAGTTCTAAAAGTTACAATAAACAACCGTTAACTGGGCTAATTTTTTTCTTAATTTTTATAATAGCCATATGGTTGGCAAATGGTGGTAATAGAGGAATAAGCTTCTCTAAGTATTATAGCATGAATACAGATTTACTTTTCAAAAAAAAATCTTTAATATAGCCAATTTGTTTTTTTTTTTTCTGATTTTAGATCTTGCATGCATGTACAAGTTATTTAGTCGTGTGCCAAATGGCTTGAAAACGATGTGTGAGTGTATGAGTTCCTATTTGAGGGAGCAAGGTAAAGCCCTTGTTTCTGAGGAAGGAGAAGGAAAGAATCCTGTTGACTATATCCAGGTAAGTAAACCCAGAAGATTCTCTTCAAGTTGACAAGAACTAAAAAGATTACTTTTATCAAACTGTGTATTATGTACTTTCAACTTCATTATCCCAGTAGTAAATTAATGTGTGTAATTGCCTTAATTATTTTGGAGTTTTGCAAAGTGTACATATTTATATCAGGATGCCAAACTCAGCTGCTTCTTTTCATTTATTAATCTCAGTGATGATGACCTTATTTAAATAGTCTTAGTAGTGAATGTGAATTATTAGTTGGTACACCTTCATGTTTTTAAGCTTCAGTATGTTAGAAAAAATAACTGTTAAAGTTAAGTACATTTCGTTTCAAAATGTTTTGTTTTCATACAGTATTATGAATAAATTATGCCTCAAGTTTTTGTGCATTTTTAAAGTTAATTTTTTCTCTGGGTAACCTATTTGTTCAAGACAGGAGAATGAGGAGAATCAGGAGGTTCTTTAGTAATACATACTATATGAAAGGATATTTTTCTCATCACTAACATTTTTAATAAGGGCTTAGATATAGGCTTGAAAATAACATAGAATCTGTAAGTTTAAAAATGAATTTATACATTTATTGCCAGCAAAGTTAAGATAAATATACATGGTCATAGTGTATTATTTGTGGAAACATTATTATAATATATCCTAAATTTTTCTGTTTTTATTGTAAGGGCTTATTGGATCTGAAGAGTAGGTTTGATCGCTTCCTGCAGGAATCGTTCAATAATGACCGGCTTTTTAAACAAACTATTGCGGGTGACTTTGAGTATTTTCTCAACCTCAACTCCAGGTCTCCCGAATACCTCTCATTATTTATTGATGATAAACTGAAAAAGGGAGTCAAAGGGGTAAGTAGTAAGGCAACTGAAAATACATGTAATTTTATTTATAGATATAAAATAATATATAAAATAGGATATTCTGTAGATGTAAAATTATGCATAAGTCTTTGCTGTGCTTAAATTTGTGCTATGATCTATTAAAAAGTATTGTTTAAAATATTTAACATGCTCAAAAGTACTTGGCATTTTGGTATGTTGTAGATAACAAAGAACCATAAAGCAACTTTCTAGTAGTACAGAATGTTGCTTGCTCTCATCTGGTTCTGGAAGTTATATATCAAATGATATTTGAATGCCAAGAATTTGAAGGCATAGATAGAAGTATAGCTCTCAGAAAATAGTTTGAAAGCATATACTGAAGCTCAGTTACAAGCCTTTATGATATCTCAGGGACCTAGGGAGCTCACTACAACACAGAAAATCAACTTAAGCATGTTTTGATCACATGTGAGTTGGTCTCTTTTGTCTTAATCTTGGAATTTGTGTGACAAAAGGGAAAAGCACCAAATGGTCACACGTTTCTTTTCTTTTTTTTTTTTTAATTGTAAGGATGTAGGGTACAAGTCAGGAATAGGTACACAAGTGGTTTTATAGGCTTATCTGTAATAAGAAAGCAAGATCACTAAGGATGCACAGAATAGAAAAGACTATTACTTACACATTCATGTAGTCTTCCATTTTTCTAAACATAGCTTACTACAGCCTGCCACAGAATTATATTGCCCTTATTTAAAAGTAAGGGCAAATAGCCTTTTTACTGTTTGGATTATAACAAATTATTACCTTCTGTTTGCAAAATTTAGGTTTTGAATGAACTTAAATGAAAAGATCTGTCTTTTGGCTATGTAAGTTTCTGCCTAAATATTATACAAAGGTTTCATTAAAATATTCCTCTTTGTGACTAAAATTTCATTTTATCTGTTCTCAGTCATCCCTTAATCCAACCCTATATTACCTCATGCCTCCATTTCAGTGGTAGCTCTCTAGGGAATGGAATTCCACAACAGCCCCTCATTAATGCTGTGCTAGATGAGGGTGTAAGAATTATACTACTATGGGAAGTAGGAGGCACTTTCTTAAACCATATCCCTTCTTCTGATGTATGTCAACCAGATATCTATGTTTGTTTTCAAACAGTAGTATTTTTAAACTGTAGATGAACTGTGGTGGTCTTTGTAGAGCTAAAATTGGGTAATTGCTAAATCGTATTTAATTAATTTTGCAGCTAACAGAACAAGAAGTAGAAACAATATTGGATAAGGCAATGGTCCTTTTTAGATTTATGCAAGAAAAAGATGTCTTTGAACGCTATTATAAACAACACTTGGCAAGAAGACTTCTCACAAATAAAAGTGTTTCTGATGACTCTGAAAAAAACATGATATCCAAGTTAAAGGTAAAGTGTTTGTGAGATGGGAGTGCACCTATCTAATGTTTAGCACGTGATTGTACACTGACAGCATGTGATTGGACATTATTTGCTTGATTTTAAATGTTTATTCTTTTCTTTTTTTTTTTGACTTGGGGTCTCACTCTGTAGCCCAGACTGGAGTGCAGTGGCTGCTCCCAGTCACTGCAGCCTCGACCTGCTGGGCTCCAGCGATCCTTCTGCCTCAGCCTTCCAAGTAGCTGGAACTACAGCGCATGCTACCACACCTGGCTGATTTTTTGATTTATTGTAAAGATGTGGTCTCACCAAGTTGCCTAGACGGGTCTCGAACCCTCAGGCTCAGGCAATCCACTCACCTCAGCCTCCCGAAGCGTGGAATTACAGGCTGAGCCACCGAGCCCGGCTTAAATGTTTATTTCTAAAAATAAATAAAGGTAGATTGCTTTCAAGCAGGGCGCAGGATATACTTACATTTGTTTAAGTTCTGGGGCATTCAGTGTTCACTGGAATTTCTGTTGGTATGGCAGAAGTAAGAGGTCTGGGGAGGATTAGTAAAAGGGAAACAATAAAAACATTACCATATAGATCTGTTTCACAAAGTGTTGTCCTTAGAATACCTGTACCTGAGTCACCTGAGGTGCTTGTTCTAGACCCTGCCTTCCATGGGATGTATTAGAATTTCTGAAAGAGTCGAATTCTGTATTTTAAAATAAAATCCTCCAGTTTGGTAACTGCAGACATAGCACAACTATTAGATTTATAAAGGAGATTATCAGAGATGGCAATAGTTTATTCCTTCCCTTTTTTCTCCTAGAAAAATTCACCATTTATTTGTGTTTTTCCTACACAGACTGAATGTGGGTGTCAGTTCACATCAAAACTGGAAGGAATGTTTAGGGATATGAGCATCTCAAACACAACTATGGATGAATTTAGGCAACATCTACAGGCAACTGGGGTAAGAGTTGGCATTAATTTCTATTTATATATTATGTAAAGTCTTCTGTAATGGGCATTTTCATCTGTTTAGCAGATAACAGTCATTTCTTTAATTGTCATTAGTGACAACATGCATATTGTCTGTGAGTACCTTAAAAATTATTTTCCCCCATATTACCTCTTTTTCTAACTGTATTTAGGCTAAAACTTTTTTATTATAAAATTTGGTTTATTTTCCCCACTTGAAGGAATGGAATACTCTGAAAATTTAATAAATAGAATAATTCTACTGGACTGAGGCAAGATTACTGAGTTTCAGTACTCTTCACTTTACCCCAGGATGATGTAATCTTGGGATAGTTAGGTGACCTTCCTGTACATTAATATTCTCATCTCTTCTGTAAGGTTAGCATACGTCATCTTAAGGGTGGACTGAGACTATAAAAACACAGTGTTTAGAAATGTGTTTTGTACTGGGAGAGTGAACTGAGACTATAAAAACACAGAAATTAGTGTGTTAGAAATGTATTTTGTACTGTGACTCCCAGAAGTTGGTGAGCTGGAACTTTTATGGCTTCAGAGTCTGATGGGGTATGGTGAGGATTTAATGAAATTCAGAATTTTTTTTTTAGTCTATTTTTCAACTTTATCTTAACCTTAAGTTTAGAGAATTCCATAGTTAAAAAGTTTTTAAAATTTTCTCTCTAAGTGACCACATACCACTCTGTAGTTAAGATGTATCACAGCCATTAACAAATTTGGAGGTCTTTCCTTTGATATTTAAATATGAGATCATCACTTCTACTGGTCTCACAGTCCCATCACAAACAAGGTATGTGAAAATACCAAATTCTGTAGAATGGGCGTTTATATACATGAAGACATTCTGACCCCACTGTAAATAGTTTATTATTTGCCTCAAATATCAGTGCTTACAGTGGAGAAGGACTGAGAGCAGGAAAGATGCAAGTCTGTGATGAATGGAAATTTTGGTGAGCAGGAACTGAATAATGAGTATTCTAGGATTTTTTTCATTCTTTTTTCGATTGTTTAGAGATTTGTACTTAGTACACTGATATAATATTTTCATGTAATTTTTTATGTAATAATTTTTTTCATCCACTAATGTTATACACTGAGAGCTAGAGGGAAGATTAGGGTAGATGCATATTGATAAGGGCTGGATGGAGTGACCGAGTTGTAACCCCATCACCCAAACACCAACTTGGAAATGTACAGACAATTCTCTGCCTCCCCTGGCACATCATCTAGGAATCTCCGCTCTGATCCTCTCTTCAGTATATCTTCTAAGATTTCTACTTTCGATTTCTTATAAGTGGAGTGATCATTTAGTGGATACTAGTGAAGAAATTCGAGTTTGGAATGCTTCTTGAAATTTATAAACTCATCTCCTACCCTTTAAAAATCTATGCTACTAAATCACTGAGGTTAGATAAAAATGAAATAATGGTTTATAATAACTTGTGACTGTCAGTCATAAAGATAATATTTCACCTTTAAGTTTTCATTGATGTGCTTTATTGTTAGTTTTTTAAAGATTTTAATTGGTTTAAAAGAATAAAATATCTTAATTGTGACAATGATGCTTGCATAGAAGCAGTCATTCATTGTACAGATATTTGTAGAGCATCTGCTCTGTAGCACTGGATTTGCAGTGTCCTAGGCAGGTTTTTAGAATGTGAGTTACATGTTAAAACATAAATGCTTGGCTCGATATAGTTGAAATATGGGATGGGATATTAGAAATAATGTCATTTATATGTTAAGATGGTGAGGATATTTAAAAACTGAGATGAAAGATATTACCCTAGAATTTTCTGTAAAATGTACATGACTCATTGACATTTTATCTAAAAAGGCCAAACTTTTCAGCTCTCAGTGACCAGTTAGATTTGGTTTACATGCTAAGTACTATCTTTTGGTAGGTGTTTTTAAGTTAACATCTTAAGCAATAATTATAACTACCTGCTAGTATAGTTAAAATTTGGAAGACAATCTGTTTTATTTACTAGATGTTGAACATGGAGGTAACTACTTTGGTAAATCTAACACATCATCTAAACAGAACATATAACAAATCCTAGTTGATTTGGGGGGAATATCTCTTTCTGTTTTATATAGGTATCTTTAGGTGGTGTTGATCTCACAGTCCGGGTGCTCACGACAGGATATTGGCCCACTCAGTCAGCCACACCAAAGTGCAACATCCCACCAGCACCAAGACATGCTTTTGAAATATTCAGAAGGTAAACCTCAATGCTATATTTCTAAGTACAAACATTATTCAGAATTGAAATAATTAGGAGCATTAGTAGTGTCCCTCATTGAGGATGACTGGACAGTACTCCATTTTTTACCTCATGTTCAAAATCCTGGTGGTTATTTCCACCTTCCACCCTCTCCCCCATATAAGATCTTGATGAATAAAGTAAGACAGACATAATTTATCTCTAGAAAGGTTATTTTTACTCTGGCATTTGAAATGCTTTTTACTTAGAAAAGTAGTAAAAAATGGAAAAGGAGAAAGTAAATGATGCTGGAAAACCAGACCCAGAGAATTCCTTTAACTTTTCTGAACACTTTAACCAGATTGTTGAAAACACTTGGACACCTTATTCCCACTGATACTCAAAGTCTCTGGGAAGGCAGTTTTGATGAGGATGTGGAGCAAGATTTTAAAAAAATAGAGTGGTATTACTTGCAAAGAAAAAAAATGAGAAAAGTTCTAAGCAAATGACTTCTTTGGGCTGTTGAAAGTAATCTGCTTGCTACAGTGTGGGTACTACTTTCTGAAAAGGTCACTCATGTGAACACTAGGGTTGAGATGAGTATACTCCTCTTCATCAAGCAGCCTGCAATGGACACTTAGATATTGTTCGTGAGCTGATTATATGAGGTGCAGATGTTTATGCAGTGACTGTGATGGCTGGACACCCTTGCACATTGCTTGTAAGTGGAATAATACCAGAGTGGCTTCCTTGTTTCTTCAGCATGATGTAGATATCAATGTCCAAAGAAAAGGCCACTTGACCCCCTTGCATCTTACTGCTAGGATCAGAGACAGCAAAGATACCCTAGAACTTCTGGTAAATCATTATATTCCACCAGTTCTGAAAAACAACTTGGAAGAAACTGCTTAATATTGCCAGGAGTACAAGTATCTACCACTACTACTTTGAAATTGTGGGAAGCTGTACAAATTCTTCACCTCAGTCTTAATGGTTCTAGGAATTATTCTTAAGTTTCTAAGTTCCAGTGCCTCTTTTTTGTGAGATGTAAATTATTCTCATATACAAACTTGACATCAAGCATCTTACTACGGAAAATTCCGTGATGCTCATTATGATGTTCTTCCAAGTGAATTGCCTGACATTAATGTCAAAATGTTTTTAGAAGTTGTTTTGGGTTTATCTTTGATGATTTCTGTGGAGCTTGTAATTTTTATCAGAAATAATTTTAACTTGCCTTTCCTTAAAAATCTAATATGGTTGTGCAGAAACTAAAGATATTTTTGGTGCTGATCCAAGAGAAATATATTTTTAAATACTCTATATCCTGGATCTTTGTTGAGTATTTAGTATATTGAAATGTATTTTTATAAGGTAGAGTAACACAATTTAGCTTAAAAGTCTTACGTATTCTGGTGCAGTTCCAACTGTCTTCTTTACATTACTGTAGCCAGTTGCTTTTGTTTTAAATCATGAGAACTAACATAGGACTGATTTGAATCTTCATCAGTTAAACAAAAAATTTTTTTAAAAAACTAGCTCTTTGTCTTTTAGAACATAGACTGTTTTCAGGAAAGCAATTTGCCAGATGTTTAATCCATGAATGTTCTATGATGCCTCCCCTACCACAGTTAACATAATCCTATGGGTGGACAGTTCTACTTTATCCTGGTCATCCTTCCATGATCCTTATGCTAATGTTGAATCAGTGTGACCTTTTAGATATAGCACACAAAGATACCTTAGTCTAAGAGATCTTGATATAGCTGCTATCCAGTTTGTTGTGCCTGCCTAATCCTGCTGGTTTGGGCACTGCTCATATATCTTTTGAGTTCTCAGAATTGTTTATTTTTCAGGATCTTCATTTTATACAAACCATGGAAAGGCAAAGTGACAAGGAAAAGGAATTCTAAGAGTGAAGGGATGATATTATACTCGAACTAGAACCATTAAGTGGCTCAGACTTTAAAAAAAAACAAAACACATTGTGGATAGTGACAAAAAGCACAAATATAAATATTCAAGAGAAAGAAAGTGCAAGTTTTAAACAACAGACAAGGGAGAGCTTATTCTTTATACTTTAATTTGTGAGACTAAGTTGCATAAAACTTTTCTCAGAGGAATTTTTTTTTATATGTTCTTTCTTCAACATTAGTGCATAGTTAGGAATATATTTGTACTATTGATGTCTGCCACTGGCTTAGGACAAATTGATTTAGATCACGATGAAGAAAGGTCATCTCGTAAATAGCAGAAGCTGAGCAGCAGCAAGCTAGCCAGAGTGTACAGTAGAAATTATTTAATGGGCTATCTTTATCATGTAATATTTACCTAAGTTACTTAGGATGCTTGTGCATGTTTGTGCGCGTGTGCTCTCTTTATCTGTCTCTGTCTCTCTCTCCCTCTCTCTGTCTGTTTCTGTCTCTCTCTCTCTCTCTCTCTCTCCCCCCCCCTTCCTCCCTCCCTCTCTCTCCCCATTTTCTCCCACCTTCCCTTCCTGGGAGCTCTTCCTTCTTTCCATTTTCTTCCTTCCATTTCTACTTTCACAAAAAATTGGAAAAAGGACTTACTTCTTAAGGTTTTCTTTAACTTTTAAACTGCACTTTACATGTTTTTTAAGGGTTGTTTATCCTGTAGTTTATCATTTCAGATATGTAAATTGTTTGATTCTCTAAAATCTGGTTTGATTTGCTGAAGGTTCTACTTAGCCAAACACAGTGGTCGACAGCTCACACTCCAGCATCATATGGGTTCTGCAGATCTCAATGCCACCTTTTATGGACCAGTTAAAAAGGTAAATATTGATAGTTTGAGCATACTAAGTAACTTTTGTGTATAGAACTGGTTTATGATTTATGCTGACCTGGGTAAATTATTTATTTCTCGACATTTAAAAGGTTAAATTATTGACTTTGATTTATTACTTCTGTTCTCTCAGTTACTAAGTACAACTTTATTTGAAAGTGTAAAGGCTATACCAGTAGCCTTCCTTAAGGAATAAATAATACTAGGATAATTACATTTATTTATAAGATTAGATTTTGAGAAAGTATTGCCTTAAGTAGTAAAATGTAAGTTGATTTGAAGGCATACAAGGCTGTGAGCATCTTTTAAAAATTCTCAGTCTGCTATAATCCTTTTTCTAATAAATCAAGACCTGGAAAATTATCACTTGAGATTTGTAAGATGGATAAATGTTACTGCAGTCATTTAAAAAATTAGTAATGTACCAGTGAATGCCTTTATTTTTAAAAAGTAATTGCTTTTTTTGTATCTAAAATTGGGTGGTAATTAATTTTTATTACTTGGTATGAATCAAATCATGATTATTTGCCTTAAAATTGAAAAATTTAAAAAGTCTTCTAGAAAAACATTAAAGAAAAATATCCAAATTGTCTAGGCAGCAGATAACAGTTTTATTTTACATTTTAATTAGAATCTTACTAGTTTTATATGATGAATCCCTGCTATCATCAAAGCTTTTTTTTTAGTATTGATGAAAATGCCTATAAATATTCTAATCTTTGTATTAACTAAAATGAGAAAGTCTTTTATAATTCATTTAGTTGAATAATATTTAGCACATATATTTAACTGTTAGTAGGAAGGAAAAGGAAACTAAATAACTCAGTTTTTATTGTTTTTATTTTATTATATTTATTTATTTTTTGAGTCAGAGTGTCACCCAGGAGTGTAAGTGGCACGATCACAGCACCTCACCCTCAACCTGCTTAGGCTCAGGTGATGCTTCCACCTCAGTCTTCCAAGTACCTGGAACTACAGATAAGCGCCACAACGCCTGACTGATCTTTTGATTTGTTGTAGAGACAAGGTCTCGCAAGTTACTTAGGCTGGGTCTTGAACCCCTGGACTCTTACCTCTACCTCCCACAGTGCTTGGATTACAGGGGTGAGCCAGGACGCCTGGCAGAACTCAGCTTTTAATTATCGCTTGTTTTTGATTCAAAGGAGAGATTTTTTTTTTAAGTAACTATGTTATCTTTTGAAGGTTTATGAAGCAGAACAGTAGATTTTTTAAACATAATGCATGCATTAATTATTGAAGACAGAAAGTTCTACTTTGTACCTTTTAAACCATAGAGCAGGAATAGACTTTGATAGTAGCAGTTCCCCCCCCACACTATTTCTTAAAAATCTCTTACTGTGATTAGATTACACAGAAAGAAGCCTAAACCTGTTATTTTTAGCAGTGGTATAACTGTAGGGGTGTTTCAAAAGTTCATTGTTATTATCATCCCATAGTGTACTGTTAAAATAATTTGTACATATGGGGAATTGTTGATTAATTACTTGCTCAGATACATTAAAATGTTCATAATAGGGAGAAAAAGGGACAGTTCTAAAAGTTTATATGTGTGCATGTATGTATGTATGTATGTATGTATATAGTATATATATATTCATAGATAGGTATATAGTATACATATACACACATTTTAAAAAATAGATTTTCTTTTTATATAGGAATAAGTTATGTAGTTTTGTTGAGGAGGGAATGGAGATTATAGGATCTGTTTCAGAAAATACTATTAAAGTTGCCAGGAGATTATTATATCTTGTTTATATATTTTTATTAAATAGGAAGATGGATCTGAAGTTGGTGTTGGAGGTGCACAAGTAACTGGCTCTAATACACGGAAGCACATATTGCAAGTCTCTACTTTCCAGATGACCATATTAATGCTCTTTAATAATAGAGAAAAATATACATTTGAGGTAAGGGTTGTAGTTGTCTACATTTTAACTGGTTGTTTCATTGCTAAGTCTCACTTGTTATTTGAGTCTTTGTTATTTGAGTAACCGTTAGAAAGTCTCTGAAGACCTTAGAAAAAACTGCATGCAGCCAGGCGCAGTGGCTCTCACCTGTATTCCCAGCACTTTGGGAGCCTGAGGCAGGAGAATTGCTTGAGCCCAGGAGTTCGAAATCAGCCTGGGCAACATAGTAAGACCTCGACTCTATAAAAAAATTTTAAAAATTACCTGAGTGTGGCAAAATGCACCTATAGTTTCAGCTACTCTGGAGGCTGAGATAAGAAAATCACCTGAGCCCAGGAGGTGTAGGCTTCAGTGAGGCATGATTGTGCCTTTGCACTCTAGCATGGGCGACAGAGTAAGACCTTGATTTTTTTTTTTAAGGGAAGAAAAAAACTGCAAAAAATAGGCCCCAGAGAAGTGTATGAATATCATTTATTGAGTTGTATTTCATTTTTTAAAAAAAGTTAGCTTAAGTATTTTTAATAAGACATACCTCATATTAGTTCACAATTTTATGACTTTTAAATGTGTGCACCTGTGTAACTACCATCACAATCAAGAATATTACTCAAAAATATAGAGTATTACCTCCAGATTTTCTTTGTATTGCTTGGCAGTCAATTCCCTCCAGTGATCCTCTGTATCACTTTAAATTAGTTTTGCCTTTTCTAGAGTTTCTTGTAAATGGAATAAAACATGTTGTGTCCAACATCTTTCAATACAATAGTATGTTTTGAGATTAATTTGTGTTGTTACATATATAGTATCGGCAGTTCATTCCTTTTTACTGCTAAGCACTAAGTGATATTTTATTTTACATATGTGTTGCATTTTTTAAAATTCACCTGTTGATGAGTATTTGGGTTATTATCAGATTTGGGCTGTTATGAATAGAGCTATATATTTAGGTTTTTAAGAAACTTCCAGACTGTGTCCCAAAACAGCTATATTATTTTCCATACCCACTGGCAGTGCAAGAGAGTTCCAGTTGTTCCACAGCCTTTGCAGGTTTTATAATTTGAGCTACATTAGTTGGTGTGTTATCATATCTCAGTCTGGATTAAATTTTCCTTTTCTTGATGACTTATGTTGTTGAGCATCTTTTATATGTTCATATGTTAGGGATATATCTTGTTTGGTGATGTATTTGTATATATCCTATTGGGTTGTTTTCTTACTAAGTAGTAAAAGTTCTTTATAAATTCTGAATACAAGTCCTTTGTCAGATATACAGGGTCTGACAGTTAAGTTCATGAACTCATCCTAGAAAAAGTGTTGCATACCTCATTACTGAATATCATATGATTATCTTTGAAATACTCCCCTTGGGAAGCTACACACCAAAGCTATCACCTAATATACCCGTCAAAGCAGTTTTGGAGCTCTTTTTCTGGAGTAGCCATCAGAGCTGTGGCCCATGAATGTCATCCTCAGTATTTCCTTTGTCTTCAGGTAAAGAAAGAAGTCATTAGGGGGCCAGATCAGGTGAGTAGGGAGGGTATTCCAACACAGTTATTTGTTTTCTAAAAACAAATAAACTGAAGACTAAAGCTCCCTCAGACAGTACTGTGTGAGCTGGTATATTGTCGTGATGCAAGACCTCCTTTGGGACCATTTTTATGCACACTTTTCTGATGCTAAGATTTTCAGTTAAGATTTTCCTAACTGTTTCTCTATCAATGTTTATTTGGTCTGCTATGTTTCTCAGAGTCAACTGGCAATTTTGACTCACAATTCAATGAATTTTTGCAATGTTTTCATCAGTTCTGTTCGTTACTGGCCATTCTGATCACTCTTCATCAATGACGTTTTTCCTCCCTCAAAAAAACATTTGCTGGGTGTAGTGACTCATGCCTATAATTCCAGCACTTTGGGAGGCCGAGGTGAAAGGATTGCCTGAGCCCACGGGTTCAAGACCAGTCTGGGCAAAACTGGTGAGAACTCATCTTTACAATAAATAAAAAAATTAGCCAGGTGTGGTGGGTCATGCCTATAGTTCTAGCTACTGGGAAGGCTGATTCAGAAGGATCGCCTGAGCCCAGTAGGTCGAGGCTGCACTCCATCTTAGGCAACAAAGTGAGACTCTGACTCAAAAAAAAAAAACAAACACTTAATCCATTTACACACTGCTGTTTTCTTCATGGCCTTATCCCTGTAAACTTGTACTAACATGTCCCTGATTTCACTTCCACTCTTGCCAAGTATAACAAGAAATTTAATGTTTGTTCATTGTTCTAATTCAAAGTCCCACATTCTTGCCATGACACACAAAAACATGCAACAACAATAGCAAACGCCACTCAGCAAGACACGTTGACATGAACACAGCTGTGAGACACTGTGAGACTGATATACTAAGGTTATGAAATCTTACTGAGTTGTTTGTACAGTGCTGCCAGTGTAAGTACACAGTAGCAAGTTCACAAACTCAAATTGTCACACCTCGCATGTGCTGTGAATATTTTTTCAGTCTTTTGCTTGCTTTTTCATTTCCTTAATGGTGTATATTGAAGAGCAGAATTTTAAAGTATCAACAAAGTTCAGTTAATCACCTTTTGCCTTTTGTAGTTTGTGCTTTTAGCGTCCTAACAAATTACTTGTCTACCCCAAAATTGTAACAGTTTTCTTCTGTTTTCTTTTAAGTAGTTTATAATTTTAGCTTTTAAATTTTATAATCAATTTTAAATTGATTTTTTGGGGGGTATGATATAAGGTGAGGATTAAGTTTTATTTTCTTCACGCACAGTCATTGTATCATTGTTTGTTGAAGGCACTGTTTTTTTTCCATTGCTACTTTCATAAGAAAATCAATTGATCATATATAGGTTGGTCTGTTTTTATGCTGTCTGATCTGTTTCATTGATAATCTGTGTCTCTCCTTATGCCAGGCTTAACACTATCCTGATAATGTAGTCAGTTTCCTTTTTACACCATCTTTTTTTCTTAAAATAACTAATTATTATAACTTTCTTGTGTTTGCTTTTTGTTTTCTCCCCAGTAAATTGTTATTATATCATATTATATTCAGTTAGTTTTTTCCTGTACCTTTAAAGGGTGTGTTGGAGTTGAAGTGAAGACCATGAGATTCTTACTAAGTTTAATTTTTGAGTCGGGGTTTCTCTGTCGCCCAGGCGGGAGTGCAGTGGCACAATCTCGGTTCACCACAGTCTGACCTTCTGGGTTTAGGTGATCCTTCCACCTCAGCCTCCTTAATAGGTGACACCACAGGCATGTGCCTCCATATCTAGTTCATTTTTAAAACTTTTTTGTAGAGATGAGGTCTCACTGTGTTGCCTAGGCTGGTCTCAGACCCCTAGGCTCAAGCAGTTATCCCACTTTGGCGGGATATTATAGGCTTGCACCACTGTGCCTAACCTCTTACTAAGTTGAAATTTAAGGCAGTGAATGAATATTTTGAAAGGCTCTAAAATTACTGCCATGTTTATACTTCAATAATAGCCAGTTTTCAAATACAGGTGAACTTAGAAGTATAAATTTGAAATTAAGAGCAAAATATATTAAACTCTAGGCCTGTTTTAACACTAATTTCCATACTTTCACTTATCTGGTGAATATAATTAAGAGAGGTCATTTATATCTGATATACTTGAAAGGAAATGTTTTGAAATCTAGATATTAGTGTAGCAGCTAAGTTAAGAGAGTTTTCTTATATATTTCCAGGTGGGTCTTACCTAGGGAATAATCTTGATTTTCAAGCACAAACAATATGTGATTGAGTCCTGAGACTATTGATTAAGTAAGCATTGAGTACCTTACCCAAATGTTATAATGCTTTTCAAACCGGTGGAATTTAAATGATCTCTAACAGCTGTTTTTGTATAGTTATTTTTAATCTGCAACTCTTATAGATAATATATTTTAAGGCGAATAAGCTACTTGGTAAATGCTAGAGTTGGTTTTCAGAGTCCTAGTTTACAAAGAACTAGCAAAAATGGCTGGGCGCGATGGCTCATGCCTTTATTCTCAGCACTTTGGGAGGCCGAGGTGAGAGGATTGCCTGAGCCCACGGGTTTGAGACCAGCATGGGCAACTTGGTGAAACCTCATCTCTACAATAAACCAGAAAGTGAGCGGGGCATGGTAATATGTGCCTGTAATTCCAGCTACTTGGAAGGCTGATGTGGAAGGATCGCCAAGCCCAGCAGGTCAAGGCTGCAGTGGCCGTGAGCATGACACTGTACTCCAACCTGGGCTACAGAATGAGACTCCAACTCAAAAAAAAGAACTAACAAAAATAATGAGATAAGCAAAAATGAAATAAATTCATTTTTTAAAGCTGCTATTAGAATTGCTAGAAATTTTAGTGGCTCAAACTTTTTCTTTTCCCAGCAGGCTTGGGATCATTGATGCTAATGAGCAGTTAGTAAGTGGAAAATAAACTTGAGTAGAAAGTATCTCTTATTTTTCAAATGTGTCTAAGTCACAAACTAGAAACTGAGCATAGTGTCTATAGACTACTATGCCTATGGCTCCAAAGCCTTCTGGCTGCTCACACCTGGAATTCAGGGCATTGTGAGAAAGCACAAGTAGTTTATCTTTACTCAGATCCTGTGTTTCTCTACAATCTGCTGCTAAAGTTTTAGTAGCCAGCTCCTTTACAGAAATCATCTTTACAAATTAGTGGAGATAGTTTTAAAGGGTGATAATCTTTTATCTTTGAATGTTCTTTATGAGTTTAGTAAGATGGTATGTTACTTAATGCCACAAAGGAAATTTCAAAAGTTCGTGATTTAAAATAACCGCTGATGGCCATTGTTTTATTAAACTCTGGTGTCTCCATGTGGCTCTTTGAGCTTTGACCCTCTCCCCTACCTTGGGGAGGTGAATTTCCTCTCTCTCTTTCCCTTGCTCTCTAATTTACTTTCTAAATAAACTTTGCTTGAAAACTTAGAAAAAAAATACCATTAACAACTTATTCTCTCTCATGGTTTCTTTGGGTTAGGGATTCAGAAGAGATTCTATTATGTGGTGCTGGCTTGGGGTTATGAAATTGCATTTAGATGTTGGCTGGGGCTTTGGTCATCTGACAGTTTGACTGGAGCTGCAGAATACTTTCAGGGGTGCTTACATGGCTGCCAAGTTTGTTTTGGATGCTAGTAAGAGCTCTTAGTTTCTCTCCACGTGGACCTTTCCATGTGGCTCTTTGATTCTCCTTGAATCCTGGAGGCTAGTTTTTCCCAGAGTGAACAATCCAAGAAACTCAGGCGGATACTGTGGTGTCTTTATGACCTAGCTCTGGAAGTCACATACTGTCACGTTCTTATTTTCTTGGTTGCCCAAGTCAGTCCTGATAGAGTGAAAGAAGCACACAAGCTTAAAATACAGTAGAATCATTAGGAACTATCTTAGAAGCTGACTACAACAGGGTGGCATTAATTGGTAGTGTTGCATTTAATCTGTACTAATCAGGCTTCTAAGGTGTTTTCTTCTTTTTATTTATTTTTTGAAAGAGTAAAGATAAATTGAGAATAGCTAAAAATGGGAGATCTATTCAGTGGTATATATTCCTTGGATTTTGGTTGCTAGCAGTTGGTTTATGAAAGAGGTATGGGTAGTTATTAATACATATTTTTCCTAATGTTCTTTATTATATTTTTTATAATTTTCTGAGAATGAGTCTCAAATATACAAAATTTGAGAAAAACTCGGATTATATTTTGTAGGGCAGGCCTCTGGTAGTACAGGCTTCCCCCACTAGATAAGTACTCTAGGAATCCATCAGCATCAGGTGTGCCATCTCATGTTGTTGAGAGGGTATGTTCGGCTTCAGTGAATTTTTTGTTTTGGAGATTCTTTCAATGCGTTTGCCCATTTCATGATGGTTGATTTATCAGTGTACCTGTCCACACTGCAACTGAGTGTTCAGCAGTTTTTGACCAAAAACAGCATGACCCTACATGCCGCACCCCCTGTATTCTTTGCATGCAACTTTTTTTGTTTCCCCGAATGAAAAAAAGTCCTCAAAGGGAAGGACTTTCCTTTGTGGAAGAGGTGAAACAGAAAAGCAACAGAAGCTAAAACACATCCAAATTGACAAGTTCGCAAACTGTTTTGTACAGTGGAAGAAGTGTCTTCATGGGTGTGTTGCATCAGACAGACAGTACTTTGTTAAATATGTAATAATAAATACACAATTTTTTATAAATTTTGGGTTTTTGGGGGGTCTCTCATAAACGCTCATTATGGACAGTGGCAGTGTTAATGTCACATTGTCAATTTAAGCAAATGACAATGATATTTGATATTTCATAAAGGATTTGTAGCAATCATTAGTGACTTTACTATATAGATAGAAAAATTACTGGACGTACCAGGAGAAGTAGACAATTCTACAATCCTGGAAATTACTTACAAATTTACTGACTAACCAACAGTTAAAAAGGGGGATGTAGAAGATTTGAATAACACAATTTGAAAGTTAAAATTGAAAGCTGTATAGAAAACTTTGAACTCAGAAAGCAAAATACACATATTGTTCTTGGAAAATATCTGAGGTTGGCATAACTTTATTAAAGTATAAAGCTTAAATAAGATGTTAGCAAGTAAGTCATATTCAGCAGTGTATTGAAAAAATAATGTCCTGTGTCCAAATAGGATTTATCCCTAGAATACAAAGAAGAATTAGTCTGCATAAGGGAATTTGTTGAAAAGATAATTGTTTTGTTTTGAGTTGGAGTCTCACTCCGTCGCACAGACTGGAGTGCAGTGGCACGCTCCCAGCCACCGCAGCCTCAACCTGCCGGACTCCGGCAATCCTTCTGCCTCAGCCTTCCAAGTAGCTGGAACTACAGGCGTGTACTACCACGCCCAGCTCATTTTTTTGATTTATTGTAGAGATGAGGTCTTGCCAAGTTGCCCAGGCGAGTCTCGAACCCACGGGCTCAGGCAATTCACTCACCTCGGCCTCCCAAAGCGCGGGATTACAGGCTGAGCCACCGAGCCCGGCTGAAAAGATAATTGTTAAGCTAGTGCTGTATTAGTTATAAAATTCAGCAGTTGCTGAATTGCCAAACACTATTTTAAGGAGAAAACCAGTTGATGACTCTGTGGATATACAAAAAGCACTTGATAAGTCAGTTCACATTCCTTATAAAGTGAGAGATTCTTAGCCACTTAAGAATAGAGTGATGAAATACCCTCAATGTCATAAAGTTATATCTAATGGAAGACTTATGCATAATAGTAATTAGTGAGAAAATGCTAGACACTTTTGTATTAGACGTAGGAGCAAGATGAGGATGCCTGTCTTTACTACTAATGTCCTGCCTTGTGCTGCAGGTCCTATCTAATATACTAAGAAAAGAAAAAGAATTGGAATTTCTAACTATAGGGAAGAAATTGAAAAAAATTTTAAAATTTGTAAACAGTATGATTGTCAACTTGGCAATATGTGATAATCAGTGAGAAACCATTCTCTGAGAAGCATTTTCTTGAAGAAGAAAAATAAAACTTTTTCTATAAATCAGAATTAATCAGTAGTTGGCATAGGAAGAAAAGAATATTTTATCGAGGATCATAATCTTCCCAGGAATCATTCTGACAAGAAATGTAGACAGACCACTTATATACCAAGAAGAGAGTAAAAGCAAAATAATATAAAAGGGTAAATGCACTTGAATGGGAGAACTATATGTTACAGGAATGTCTTTTTTTTTTGAATTCACCTATAAATTTGATGTAATCTGAATCAAAAATCCCCCCAAAATATATATATATTGTATATATATATAAAACTTGACAAAACAGATTCCAGAATTCATCTGGACAAGAAAATGTACAAGAGTAGGCAAAACATACTTTTGAAAGACGATGGGGTCTTAGGTGGGAAAGCCCAGTGAGAGAGGGGAAGGAATTTGTCCTAATACCAAGACATACTATACAGCTAAAGTTTTTTGTTTGCTTGTTTTGAGTTGGGGGTCTCAGTTTTCTAGGGCTGCAGTGCACCATGCCTACTGTTTTTTTTTTTTTTTTGTAGAGACGAGGTCTTGCTATGTTGCCTAGGCTGGTCTCAAACTCCTGGGCTTAAGCTATCCTCCTGCCCCAGCCTCCCAGAGTTCTGGGATTACAGGTGTGAGCTACTGTGCCTTGCCTAAAGTTTTTAAAATGCGTGAACAAGTACTTCATTTGAACAAAATAAAGTATCTGGAAGCAGATTAGTATATATGCGGGGGACCCCCAAAAAACTGGAATTATTTATTAAAAATTGTGTATTCTTACATGTTTAAACTTCAGTCACCTTCAGAATACTCTCTGTTTGATGCAGTATACCTATTGAGATGTTTTATCTACTGCTGGTTTTTTGGAACTTGTCCATTTGGATGCCTTTTAGTGCTTATGCCATTTGTTCCCCCACCTCTTCCACATCGGCAAAATGTTTCCCTTTGAGAACTTTTTTCCATCCAGGAAGATAAAAGAAGTCCATCTTGCTGGGGTCAAGATCAGTGAATACGGAGCATGGGGCACAAATGTCACGCCATTTTGGGTCAAAAACTGCTGACACTCAATGCAGTGTGGGCTGGTGCATTGTCATGGTGGAAGAACCAGTTACCCGTTTGCCACAACTTGGGGCATTTCACAGATCATCTCTCACAACAACACTAGCTGGTACACTGATGCTGATGGATTCCTAGAACACTTGACCTAGTGGAGGAAGCCTGTACTATGAAGGGCTCGCTCTCTGAGCTTCTTTGGTCACCCCTAGTATATTTGTAGGTATTTGAGATGCAGTAAATTTGTCATTTCTAATTAAACTGAATTAAAATGATTGTTTTTTTATTTGTGGGAGTGGAAGGAGGGTAATATCAGGAATGTAATTGCATGTATCACATCAAGTACAAAATTATGATGGTGTACACCTGTGGTTCCAGCTACTTGGAAGGCTGAGGCAGAAGGATCACCTGAGCTCTGCAGGTCAAGGCCATGGTGGCTGTTAGCATGCCACTGCACTCCAGCCTGGGCTACAGAGTGAGACTCTGACTCAAAACAAAACAAAAAACAAAATTAAATTCCAGATAGATGTCAAAACCCAAGTATAAGCACAAATCTAGAAAAGTAGTATAAGAAAATACAGATCACTTTGGTAACCTCGGTGTGAGAAAGATCTTTTTACAAATCCATTATTTTTTTTAAAAAACACAAAAGGAAAAGACTGACAGATTTAGACATAAAAATTAATAAGACATCTGTATGAAATATTATAAGTTAAGGAAGAGAACCTGGGAGAAATTATTTATATCAAGTAACAGACTTGGAAATCATAATATATAAAGAGCACCAGTGAGTCAACATGAAGACAAACAATGAAGCAGAAAAGCATGCAAGGAATGTGAATGGACAAAGTGTAAAAGATGAATAGAACATACAGAAAATTTTTTTCACCTGGTGGTCATAAGAAGTACAAAAGAAAATAATGAAATTTTTTTTAGCTCTACATATGGGCAAAAGAAAAGGAAAGTCTGGTGTTGAAGAGAGTGTAGGAAAGTGGATACTCATAATATTATTGTTGTGGGAGTTAAATTGTTAAGCAACTTGAAAGGCAAGTAAGTACATTCCTAGAAATTTGCTTCAAAAAATTTGGGACTTTTTTTTTTTTTTTTTTGAGTTGGAGTCTTACTGTCACCCAAACTGGAGTGCAGTGGCCGCTCCCGGCCACCGCAGCCTCGACCTGCTGGGCTCTGGCGATCCTTCTGCCTCAGCCTTCGAAGTATCTGGAACTACAGGTGCACACTACCACACCCGGCTAATTTTTTTGATTTATTGTAGAGATAAGGTCTCGCCTGCCCAGGCGGGTCTTGAACCCGCGGGCTCAGGCAATCCACTCACCTCAGCCTCCCAAAGGCGCGGGATTATAGGCTGAGCCACTGAGCCCGGCAATTTTTGGCTTCTGTACTCAAAGAAATGCATGTACCAGCAGAAATTAGACACAATGTCAGTATCTATCCATGTTGTAATAGAACAGTACTATGAAATTCCTTGTAGCTTTAACCTCCTCATGCCAACAGAGAGAGTCTGAAGAAATTCACAGAAAAATTCATATGACCTCATTTATGTTTAACACTAATAGTGGTGTATAGGTAGATGTGTTCATGTACATTCGTGTATATGTGTGTATTTGTATTAATGTGTACTTATGTAGATGAATAGGAAAAGTTATAGGATACTTATTGAATTGCAATACTTACCACTGGGAAGATTTGTAATTTTAAAATATCACTGAAACTGTACTTTTGGTTCTTTGAATATGATTACGCAATAACTAAAATATGTAAAATAAGTCACTTTTAGCATGTATATAATAAAGCCATTTTCATTCTGACAATTGATAGCACCTATTTAATTCTCTAGGATTAACATTTGTAGTATTTGAAATGGCACGAGTAGGTAGACATATAACCAGAGATTATTTGAAGAAAAGGAATATGCATAATCACGGAAATTCACATTTCCCCCAAATCCTCACTTAGTTGACACTCCTTTAGAAAAACCAAAGCTTGCTCAAAGACTCTTGAGAGAGGTTGACTCTTTAGACCAGTCATCCAGATAATCTCATCACCATCTTCATGCCCACTCTTATTGAGCTGCTTTTGAGAAAGAAACTGCTTTATACAGTGCATCTTAAACCGTTAATCTTAGTGTGATGACTTTTCTTCAGTCACACATCCCTATGAACATTTATGGACTGAGTCATGTAATTGAACAGTTCTCTTGTTGGCCTGTTGACATAAGAGAACGATGAATTAAAAATTATACGGCGTTCTTTTCCCCATCTTTTTTTTCAGTATTGCATTTTGTTCATATCATAATATGAAGAAAAATTTATCACCTGAACTTCAAAACATATTTCTTACTGATTTCATGTTTAGTGTTAATTTCCAGGTATTCAACTCTTTTTTTCATATACAGGTAGTATATATGGTCAACTTGGATTGTAAATTTTGATTGTATGGAAGAAGGCCTGCACTCAGTCTTACTTTGCTTTTTTTTATGAAAGAAGTTACTAAACAAAAGAGTAGTGTGAATAAACTTGGATCGAAGACTATAAAATATTTCTAAAATTAGCGGTTATGTTGATTAACACTTTATTTTTAGCTAAATATTAAAGCAAGTTTCTGATAAGCTCTGCTGGGTGGCATTTTTAGACTTGGTGTTATATATACTAAAACAAAAAAGTACATGTCTTCTTAATTTTTTTAAAAAATAGAGTCACCCTTTCCTCTAATTTGTTCAAATAATGAGATTTTAGTGATGTGTCATAATAGGGAATTCTGCTTGGTCAAATTTCTTGCTAATTAACTAACCAACTTTAATCTTTCAAAAAATCTAATTATGTCAATCTGATAAAATTTCAGGAAATTCAACAAGAGACAGATATTCCTGAAAGAGAGCTTGTTAGAGCCCTACAGTCCCTCGCCTGTGGTAAACCAACACAGCGGGTTCTTACAAAAGAACCCAAGTCAAAGGAAATAGAAAATGGTCACATATTTACAGTTAATGATCAGTTCACATCCAAACTACACAGAGTCAAGATTCAAACAGGTATCTGGAATTATATTTTTCCTCTCAAAAAAATTATATATTTTGTTTTCTAAAAAAAAAAATTGTATCTGTTGCATTTCTGTCATTAAAAAAATTAATGCTTTTGCTGCATGACACTTAAGGTTAAAAACAGCTTTTGTTGATAAGGTGTTTGTATCAAAATACAATTGAATCCAGGTACAGTAAGCATTTAAAAAGTAATTCTTCGTGTGAACAAGGAACTTCTTTCCATATGTTTTTCAACAATATAATATATATTATATATATTATATAACAACAATATAATATAATATATATGGAATATAATTTATGACCATTGTTAAAAATTGTTTTTAGCTGGTTGAGTTAACTAATAGTCAAGTAAGTCTATTTTTAAAGTTGATTTACAGATTATTCAGGATTCAGAATTACCTAAAGCTTAATCTTTGGGGGTTGCTATTTATATTTTGATAAAAATTTAAAATCCGTATTTTCTCTGACTTTAAAACATAGAAATGATACTGTTTTTAGTGCACCCTTCTAAGTTGATAGTGAAAATCCTATTCATTATATATTTAACATAACGTAAGATGTGTTTGTTGTATGTATTTAAGAAGGAAAAAAGATACCCCATCCTTGCTGATATTTAAAACTAACAGTTTGCTACTTAATTTCAAAACTAGTATTAGGTAAGCTTCCTAGTAATAATGTAACCATGGCTGCTAATATAGCTGTGTAATAAAACAGTATTTTTAAAATATTTTTTAGTGACTGTAGTTTTCTTATTTTAAAAAACTGTATATTGTACATTAATGAAAGGTATCTTTTCAAAATTGTTTTAATGTTAAATATACAATTGATTATCAGAATACATTGATTCTAGAACTTTATATGCGCATTGTTAATTTTTGTAAACATTTTGACCTTTTTGATTTGATGTATGTTTTGTAAAGCAAGGTGGTGTCTCTGTTAAAGCCCTTGACTCCTTTGTCCTTTAGTTGCAAACTGTATCATTGAAATCTTCATAAACCAAAATTGGCCTGTGTCTTTGTGACATAAGTGTGTATAAAAAATAAGACTGTACTAGCAAGTATCATGGAATAAAAATTTTTTCCAGTGAAAAACATACTACCTTATAGATTTGGGCAGATACAGGATTTGGATTTCAGGGCTCATTTATATGCTAGATTTAGAGGGAAATATTTGGGGTTGTATACCTGTATTATCTACCCTTATCCCGATTTACCCTAAGTAAGTAGCTGTCTCTGGTTCCATCATGCCTAGCAATAATATTATCAGACATGAGTGTTATTTAAAATAAAAAAAGTCTTTGTGTGTGTTTAGATTTTTAGAGTTAAGTACATGCTTGTGTGTGTGTTGTGTGTGTGGAGTATTTTAGATGATTAAAATAGGAATATAGTTGTATATAATGAAGAATCTGACTAGAGGAGCTCAGAAAGTTCTTCTCAAGCAGTAAAATTCTGTGAAGAAATGTTTTTCCTTTGGGAATGATTTATAGATGATCTTAGCTCTTAGTTATATTTTAAGCCAGAATTTCCTCTTTGGTGGTAAATAATGTAGCCACATTAGTTTTATTAAATTAAAGAATTAAAGGCTCAGTAACATAATTAAATACTCAAAGACTCTGACCTTACCTATTTATGCCGCTTTTATTTTAACCAGTAATAGAAGTTCAAGCAAAGAAGTTAAAAGGATTACTCAAATAGCATAGCCTTAGAAAAGAATTAAATTCATTGTAATCTGCAGCAGTTTCCATAGTTGACAGTCTTCACCATCCCCAGTCACATTTTCAAACCCCATCTTCCATTACACATCTAGAGCGTATAGCTGTATGCACAGCAACACCCTCAGCTATGCTCTTAAGTACAGAGTATTGTGCTAGGTAGGCTTTGAGCACCTGCCCTCACATCTTAAAAAATCCACAAGACATAATTCATTGTGTATCATCACCACAGTCTTCCCATTTATCTTTTTCTGTAGCTATTTAAGGAGTACACATAATTTGATTTGGTTCAAATCCTGATGAACCAAAGAGATTGTTGAAAAATTATTCTTTTTTTTTCTTCATTTTAAATATTTTCAAATCCACAAAAAGATGTAAGACACCATAGTGTACATCAGTATGGCCATGACCTATATTTACCAGTGGTTACTATTTTACCACATTTGCTTTTCTGCTCGTGTGTGTGTGTGTGTGTGTATTTGCTACAGCAATTGTAATTAATTTGCAAACATCTTAACACTTCCCCCTAAATAACTTCAGTGCACATTGTACATATCACACCCAAGAAAATTGATAATTCTGTATCATTGTTATACCACTCATATGTCCTCAGTTGTCACAAAAATCTCTTTAATACCTTACTTTTGGGATTTAGGGATTCCATCAAGGTTTCTGCATTATATTTAAATGTTTATGTCTGTTTAATTACATGTAATCTAAACCACTACCTCTTAACTTTTTTTTTCCTTCATGTCATTGACCTTTTTGAGGAAAAGCTTTGTTCTTACTGGACTATTTCAATCTAATTTTTCATCTGCGAATAATTTTATATCTGCTAAGATATCGATTATCTTATACTTGGGAAATGACACTGAAAACAGTAACTTAACCAAGGGATTCTAATTAGAGACCGCTGAATGGATATGCGCACCAGAAGGATCTTCTAAATTGTATAGTCTGCTGTCTTGTGGCATGCCTAAGTCAGCAATGTCCCATGTGCTTCTTTGTAATTTTCCAGTTTCTCCTTCTAGAAACTTCACATCTATCTCCTTTTGATAAGCAAATAAACAGTAAATCAGTTATTAGTTTTCTTTCCCTGCTGTTTCAGTTAGAGCAAAGTTGTAGCAGAAAGGGACTTCTGTATTTATTCTCTTAGCAGTTGCTTTGTAGACTGTAGGGAAGAACAGAGCAAGACTCTCCTAAAGATTGGACTGTAGTATGAATCTGTGACAATGAGCTTGTGGCATACCAAATATAATTAAACATATGAGAAGAAATTGTTAGGTAATAGAATCCAAGGAGAGTTTTGGCCAAAGGTACAAATGAATTACTACACTGTTATGGAGTTCCTTTCACTGACATCCTAATAGTGCTTTTAAATTATTTATTTAGCTGACTAAATCTTAGCAATACATACTCTTATCTCTTCATAAAGCCTTAGAGATCAGCTACATTTTGAGTTAGTAAGACTACAGATACTTACCTAGCTAAGGTACTTTTGGCAAGATTTATCTTGGATCCCTAATGATAAAATATTTAGTTGATCTGTGGAAGTCATAAGCAATGAAAATTGTTTACTGATAATGTTACTACTAAAGATATCCAGCTGCCATTTTTCTTTCAGGAAATAAATTATATTCTATAAAAATAAAATTAACTTTATTAACACAGTAAAATTAAATTCCCAATTTTTGGAAAGAATAGTATTGAAGCAAACTTTTGAGACATTTTTTGAGTGTGTACTTAAATTAATAAGTGTGTGTGTATACTCAGGTTGAACTTGGTTTTTCTCTGGCTTATACTAAATTATATTATTTGCTTATAAAGCAAATTTTTCCTTACATTTGTGATAAATGCCTTTATTTCTATTTTAGTTGCTGCCAAACAAGGTGAATCAGACCCAGAAAGGAAAGAAACAAGGCAGAAAGTAGACGACGACAGAAAACATGAGATAGAAGCTGCTATAGTGCGGATAATGAAATCTAGAAAGAAGATGCAGCACAATGTTCTAGTAGCAGAGGTGAGGACCTTTCAAGACTGGGCTAATACAGAAAACACAGAATCACATTTTTCAACAGTTTAAATTTAGGAAATTGCCATATTCAACTACTTTAAAAAATAATTTAAAAATTAGAAAACTAGTCACGAAACACTTGTCATTAAAAACATGGCACTCACTTTATAATTGAACAGTGATACATTAAAATATGTGCACACTTTAAGAACTAATATGTTGGTTATGAAAATGATAAAATATCACATGTAGAATAAAGAAAAACTTGTCAGTGCCATTCAGAACCTTTGTATAAACAAACTACTGTTATTAATTACTATTACAAATTAATAATGGTTACCATATATTGAGTGCTTTCATTTTACAAATTAGGAAAATAAGGGAAGGAAGACCCATTAAAGGCCATTAAAATAGATGGGAGAGGATTAAGGTCTGGGTACAGTATTGGTAGAGGGTAGAAAGCTGAATCAAGATAATTGGTAAGTAGAGTTGATGTGATTTATTAACTGATAATGAGAAATGAGAGAGCAGTTTTGGGTTCCTCTTAGGTTTCTGGCTTAAGTGACTAGATAGGGATTGGCCTTTTTAACTGAAAAGGGAAGAGTAATGTGGTACAGGTGTCAGTTAATACTCTTTTTTACAAGTTGACTTACTGCATTTTGACACATCAAGGGATCATTATCCATTAGGCCACCTAGATGTTAAGAGAAAAGTGAGAACCATAAGTTGGGTTGGGAATTCACTGTATGTGTTAAAACCACAGATAATGGATTAAATTGTTCATGGATAGCATGGAGAGAAAGAAGAGAAAAAAACATAACAAATGATGCCGAAGGAAAGCCTTTAGAGCACTGATTTTCGCAATGTGGTTCTTGTACCAGCTATATCAGTATTATCTGGGAACTTGTTAGAAATACAGATTCTTGGGCTCCGCCAGACCTGTTGAATCGGAAACTCTGGGAATTGATCCCAGCAGTGTGGTTTTAACAAGCATGCTACATGATTCTGATGCACATTCAAATTTTAGAACACTGCTGTAGAAGAAAACAAAATGACAGTGTTCCATGGTAAGAGAAGATAATTAGAAAGGATGGTCAGTAATTTCAAAAACCCACTTCAAATAAACACTTAAGACATATTGGCACTTAGATGACTGTTTAACTTTCCCAGACTCTTTTATTGCCCTGATAGAAGTGAATATCTGATGGCAGTGGCTTGAGAAGTAAATGGAGGTGAAAACCACCAACAGTGGCTTGTTCTTTGACATACTTGGCTCATGAGAAAGGGTAGCAGGGAGAGAGAGCAGTACTAGAGGGTTAAGTGGTGAGTTGAGGGGTTTGACTTTTTTTTTTTCCCAAGATAGGAAACTGTTGAGCATGTTTATATCCTAAGGATAAAGAAGGGATGCTTAAAAACAAAAGGAAGAAAAATGGGATGAGGGGATAATACCAAAGTCTAGAAAAGGAAAGACTCGTATAGAGAATATAAATGGTGGTAGATGTATTAATATGGATGTTACTGAATGTGCCTCTTACTGAGAACCCAGAGCCAGGGTTCCAGGGGTTGTGCTATGCATGAATAGGTGTGAATATGGGTAAGTGTGAATGTGTAGGGTGGAATTTGAGGGATTTCAAATTAAAATGGCCTCTTTTCCCTATGTAAAACAGGATATGAGGTTATGGTGCAAAACTGGGTTGAGAAGCTCACAGGGCTTGTCAGAAATTTGAAATAGTATCTTTCAAAGAATGGTATGCAGGAACTTGCTGAACTTGAATGCTATAGACTTGTGTTATCAGTCTGTACTAGAAGCTGGCTAATGTTTTTGTAAATGGCCAGTTGTAGCATGAGAGCCATGGACAATATATAACTGAATGTGTTTGTGTTTCAGTAAAATTTTACAAAAACAGGCTGTGGGCTGCATTTGGCCTGTGAGTACAGTTGCTGACTTCTAGTCTACACAGGTGGTGTCAGAACTACAGCTTTACTCAGCAAAAAACTCTGTAGTAGATTTATAATGATGTAATATATACAGAGTGTCATTTTGATCAAGGGGTATTTATGGATAGGACCAGAGAAGTTGAAGGTACTGTTGAGAGTGCAGCTGAAGTAATTTTGAATGTAGTCTGGGCCCTGTAAAGAAGGAGGTAAGGTCAAAAGATGAAACTCTCAAGAGACTAGAAGAAAAGAGAAGGTCAGGCATTCTCAGGTGGTGGGTTGAGAGCAAGTGTGTTGGTTTTGCAGTGGTGATCCAATAAGGGTACTAAATTTTTGCTGCAGAGTGAAGTGCTGAAGTTTTAGATTTCAAAGAATTATCAGTCCATTGTGGGTTTGGGAAATGAGCTGATCAACAAGAGTAAAAGAAAAGCTGGCTCATGGATGATTGGATGATCTGCAAGAGAGGCAGGGTAGATTAGTGGAAAGAACATGGACTTTGAGACCAGAAAGGTTTATACTCATGTCTGTTGGCTATGTTATTTACTACTTGTTCATGTCAGTTTTCCTTTCTGGCTCGCTTTTCCCTCATTTGTAAAATGAGACAACCTGTTTTTCAGGGTAAAGAGCACTAAATAGAAATATATGCAGAATGATTGATAAATTATGCAAAGGCAAACTGTGGCTGTTGTTATAGTTACTGTTTTATTATTACTGACATCACAGTACTTAGTATCCTGACAACAGTTGGAGAAAAGAATAACAGTAACACTTAGTATGGATGGGCATTATTCTAAGGCATTACTTCTGTTCACTCATTTAATGTACTCAGCATGTTGGCCAACGTTCCAGAAACTAGTAAGTGGTAGAGCTGAGTTTTGAAACTGAGCAGTCCAAGTCCACAGTTTTTGCTCTTGAACTGTGCTACCCAGGTTCTGTGAATCAAGAGAGTAATCCAGAAGTAAGTAGATAATAGTATCAAAATAGTTAAGCTGTTTTTGATGAGTGGTATTTATTCGTCCTAATATATTCTGCCTTTCAACTCTTCACTTGAAGCATTCACATTCTGATATGAGGAAGCGTGTTCTAACAATGCATTTCAAATAAAACCTTTTAAATTTTTCCTTATTTTTAACTTGGCAATCTAGTTACTATGATTTGATCTTGGAGTCTTAAGATGATACAGTTTCTATTCAGATGTAGGAATTTTTTGTGTTTACATGCAAATGTTGTAGATAAGAAACGTTCTGTTAGGAATCATTATTTCTGTTTTGTTTTTTAGGTAACTCAGCAGTTGAAGGCTCGATTCTTACCAAGTCCAGTTGTTATTAAGAAACGTATTGAAGGACTTATTGAGAGAGAATATTTGGCACGAACACCTGAGGATCGCAAAGTATACACATATGTAGCATAAAATGCGTTCAGAAATTTGATTTATTCTTGGACTGTACTCTTCGCATGGACTGGGAAGTTCTTTTAAATCATTAAATATTAAGACGACCATCTCTTCTATTAAATTACAATACATGTTCTAGACCATTCAGATCAAGCCTTTACTCCCTCTGAGAGTTTTCAACATCAGTTGATTGAGCTTCAGGCTTTACAACGTTTATCCCTGTAGAGATCATCTTTACAGTTCCTCGGGAAAATGTGAATGTGCCGCGTTTTGTTTTCAATACTGTATGAAAACAGGAAAAAATAAAACAAAAATTTAGAAAATACAGCTCATTAAAATAAAATTGTTGGATTTCATTTCCCCAGGTCTTCAGTGTTGATGTAAATGTGTTTCTGTAGTGTTGCTTAGCACTTTGCGCATTGTGTAAGTTGGGTAACAAAAATGGCAAAAGAAATGCAGAATTCCCAATTATCTTGCTCTGCTTAAGACATTTCTTTAGCTAGTCTTGTTCAATTTAAAGGTTTGATAAATATACGAAGACCCAAGCATACAATTTGAGCATGCTTTATTCTACCACTTGCACTTACTAAATCTATTATAGCCTTATGACCAAGAACCTTTGTTTTGGGCTCAGTACACATCCTGATTTGGTTTTTTTCCCTATTGTAATTTGAGATTTCACACAGTAAGTCTTAACATGATTAGGTTTTGTTCTGAGTTATTTCTAGAGAAAGAAAATATTTTAGTATGTATAAATTGTACAATAATTTTTTGCTGTTGTACTCACTGCTAATAGTGGATTGTATAGGATGGTGTTTTTATTTCATTTATTGTAGACAAAAATAAATGAATTTAGTATACACATACCCACTAATTCAAGTATGTCAGAGCACAAAGTTGGCAGCTGGTTATATTTGATTCAGCCCCTTTGAAAAGCACATACATACAGTCTACACTTTGTTTATAAATATCTTAGGCCCCCTCATCAAAAAATATATATTTTGGTGACACTGTGGTGCACTATTAATTTTCTGTTTCAAAATGCAATCTAAAGATGCAATAAATATGGTTACCATGATAGTTTTAATGAAAATTTTCAGTTTTTGCAGCTGTGTTTTGGAAAGTGATTAAGCAATATTTCTCAAACCTGATGATTCTTGGACTTTTAGTTACTGTCCTCCAAAGAGTCATCGTTTCACGTTTTTAAAGATATGTGCTTTGTGCTGAAGATTCCTGTCAGTTATCTGTGCTTCCAGAGTATTTTTATCTTTAATTTTGTTTTCATAAGACATTGTTTCAGATATGTAATTGGGGCAAACCACTATAGATTTGTTGAATAGAAAAATGAAATGTTACTAACAAGTTCAAATAATTGACCCTTCATTGACTATCAGTATGTTGATACATTTATTAGAGTGTATGTCTCAGAAGATGGTTTCTGTTTAAATTTATGGTCAAGTTACAACAACTGAATTCTAATATGGATTAAAAACTCCACATAAATATTTTTCCCCATGCGTCTTGGGTTATAATTTTTCATTTAGAGTTGCAAATATGTTTTTATTGCATTTAATTTTGTTTCCATCTGTACTGTAGAATTATAAGCCTTATGCTCTTGATCTCTACATTTTCCACTTCTACACGATGCAATTAAGATGCCAATGAAAAATATGAACATTAGTCTCAGGATACTTTTACCATACTTGAGCAGTAGTAAGTCAGGTGTAACATGAAAAGCTTGAAGGGTTTCACTTTCTGTTTTTACATTATTGGAATTTTCTGTAATAGTAAGATGTTTATCTACAGGAGGGTATTTCAGGTTTGAGAATTTTTTCATTGCTTTCAATTCCCAATTAAATGGTGTATAATACCTTGGAAAATAGGAAGCTCAGATTGTCAAATTTTAAGTTCTAGTGTAAACCATTAAAATTCCATGAAGTGTATGTCATTGTCTCAAGTGTGGCTGTACAAATCAGATCACGAGTTTAGAGACATACTTGTTAGTTTTGGAGCATAGGTTTAATATTTACACTTCTAAGTGCTTATGAACACATTAAAACACATTTCTGAATTGCAGTTGAGTTGGATGGCTGGGGAATGCTGGTGATGCTGCATTGAAACAAAATTATATCTCCAAAAACATTTGTATGTTTGATCTCAAGCATTAATTTTAGATCATGAAGCTCATAACAAGATACATTTGACATTTCTTTTTAGAAAGAACTCATTGATGCATTTTTTTCCTCAATTTTTGAAGTTTTAATTTGAAAGAATAATGCATCCTAACCATTTATTTCAGTCCTGTTGGTGTGAATAAATTTTGGTGACTTGAAGAATTTTAAGGAGGGTGGACACAAGTTTTTCAACTGCAAAAGGATGTAATCCCTGTTTAGTAATTGTTCAATTGTAATTCTCTACTATCATTTTCCAATTCAGGGCAGTGTTTATTTTGAATTATTATGTTATTTAAAGATTGAAAATTCATTGCAATTAGGGAACACACAGCCTCACAAAATAAAAAGTGGTTGTGATTGCAAGGATTCGTTATGTCAATGAATCTTAAAAGGGTATGGGGGAAGGGATGCATGCCTTTCTAAAGGTTAAACTAGACTCATTTGTGTAGCATTGTAAACACAGAATGTACCACTCTCAAACTCCCAAGATACTGATGATATGCCTTCTCAAGAATTCTTGGCGTAATGTAGCATAGTTGTGCTGTTTACCTGGTATGTTGGGTAGCAAGAAAGGCTTAGGTGAGAACCAAGTCATCTTAAGGTTATGCTTACATCTGTAGAAGAGTAGTACCCTGGAACCATCTCAGTCTTCTAAATATTATCTAGATCCTCGAAAACTGGTTACAAAATACTGATTTTGATTTACAAGTATTATGAGATTCTTTGTTGTAACTAACAATTGTTATAGCCTAAGTTTTCACAAATTATATAGTGTATATTAGATTGTCTAAGTCTTGGAAGGCTGATTAATTTGTGGGTCATGTACTTTGTAATACAGCTGATAGTCAATCCATAAGTATCTTGCATTCTATTAAGAATATTACTACATTTCAAGTTAGCAAAATTATAAATTATTCCTAGTCCCCAAAGCAGAAATAACTAGAAGTGTTAATAACATTTCAACCCTTACGACGTGCCAGACACTTCAGAAATGCTTTATGTATATTCATTTAGCTATCATATCTACCTACTCTGTGAGATAACCATTAACACCTGTGTTGCCCAAGGACACTGCTAGGAAATGGCAGAGCCAGGAGTTGGACCTAGGTGTAACCCTAGCTTCTGGCTCCTGAGCTTATCTAGATTCCATGTTGCAAACTGACACAATTTGCCATTTTAAAAATGTGTCATTTATTGTATACCTCATTTACATGAATAAAAGAATATATAATATGGCAAACTAATACATGAGGCATTGCGATACAGAATTTTGCATGTTTTTGATAGCTTTATATTTGCTGATAACCTTTGGTGGGAAGGGAAGCAGGGAAGGTGGTGGCCGATATTGTGTATTGTAAAATAATTTAAGCCCCTCATCCCCACTGAGGGAAAATTTTACATATTTATATCGGTAACCCAGATAGATGCTTAATTTAAATGCAAGTCTACAATGTAAAAAAATGTTTTCCTTTGCATGCCTTTCCTATACCTAGTCAGTTACTTAGTCGGAAGGAAGAGAGAATCGTAAGAATAACAGAATTTAACACGCAATGATACGGAGATTGGCCATTACGTTAGCTCTCGGGAGAACATGAACAATTAGAACATCTTGAAACCCCATGCATTGAATAATTTTAGAAATGGCAAATTTGTAAGCATGTCATTTAAATAAGTTGATCTTCAGTTTTAGGGTCAAAGTTGAAACTAAGTGAGCCATGCAAAAATAGCTTTAAAACAACATGAGCTCAACATAAACTTACGTTGTATATTTTTTAGTAACATTGTCAGGTTTCAATATCTTAGTAAAATACAGTTCAGATAATATATACAAATTATTGCATGTAAGCAGTCATGCAATGTCAGACAATCAGAATTCTCAGTCTCAGGATTCTGTAGTTGTGACTTGAATATATGCTGGTATGTGTTGGGTGTAGGCACTCAGTAAATCTTGGATAAATGTGCTTAATATCACTAAGTGTCTTGAAAGAAAAATCTTGAACTGAACTTCACAAATTAAAGTTTGTACTGTATTGGGATATGACATAATCATGACTATAAGGATTTTACTTTTTACTCTTATAAGAGGAAATTAATTTGCTCTTTGATTTCAATGGGATAGAAAGTGGAAAATGTAGACCAGCTGCTAGGTTTTTGCAGATGGTATTAAATGCTGACTTTTAAGCCCTCTTGGTGTACTGACACCATGGTAAGTACTTAACCAGTATTAGATCATTTGATCCTACTGGGATCCTGTGGAAAAAATCCGGGTTTAGTGATATAAAAAGTCATGCAGGGTCCCACTAATAATGGGGTGTCAAATTTGGGCCCAAATCTCTTAATTCCAAAACGTGTGACAACTCAGCAACTGGTTGCTCTGGAACATTGGACAGAACTTTATAAATTGAATTTGGATCTGAAGGTAGGTTTACTTGGCAAATATTTTGGTGGTGAAAGTTTGGTTTATTATAATGTGTTTTTGGAGAGCTTGATATCATGAACCGGATCTGCACAAGAAAAAAATTGGTAATATTAGCTGTACATTATTGATGCGTATGGTATAGTTGGATTGTTTTGTTCGTAAGTATATACAACTGATGTCAGTTATCAATACCTACAGAATTAATCTTGTTTTGTTTTCTGTATAATGCAACCTTCTGTAATTTTTTTTATTTTTTATTTTTATTTTTGAGTTGGAGTTTCACTCTTGTTGCCCAGACTGGAGTGTGGGGCACAATTACAGCTCACTGCAGCCGCTACCTCCTGGGCTCAGGCAATCCTTCCACCTCAGCCTCCTGAGTAGCTGGGATTACAGGTATATACCATCACACCTGGCTAATTTGATATTTTGTTGAGATGAGGTCACAATGTGTTGCCCAGGCTGGTCTTTAGTTTCTGGGCTTGGCCTCCAAGTGCTGGGATTACGGACATGAGCTACTATGTCCAGCTCCTCTGTATTTTAAAAATAACCATTAGACTGATTTTTTTTTTTTTTTTAATGGAATGGAATTGTAGACTGAAAGAGTCTGAGGAAACTTAACTTGAAGAGTGAAACAAAGTGGAGAAAAGGACAAAATCTGTACTTTGTTCCAGTGCAGTTCTAGCAATAGGCAAGCTGTGTATGTGTATGACTATAAAATAGACTATCACAACCTATGGCAACTTCTACACTCATGTGTAATCATTAACAGTACTACAGGACTTTAACAAGTGATTTCAAAAGGAGTGGCAAGTGCTTTGGGGTTTTCCAACCTAACTGCACACCAGAATTTCCTAAGGAAGCTTTAAAAACAAAAATACCCCAATGCCTCTTGTGAAAATATGATTTAGTAAGTTTGAGGTGATTCTTTTTGGCAACTGTTTGGAACCATCTCTTTGTATTACATGTGTCATAAAACATTTAAACTCTCAGTTTCACTAATCAGATGAGAACATCAGTTTGTAAGTTGAGATTTTCTTTAACATACTTTACACGCACTTAATATACCTCAGGTGATGAAGGCAACATGTTGCTCAAGACAGGAGATTTGATTACATAGTGGGCCAGTTCATTTCAAACTATTTCTGGTCACAGATCACAGTATTAATCACATCAAATTAGTTGTCATTAGAGGGGAAGAAAGAGGACAATCAGTGTCTTACAGCCAAAAGGCAACTGTGGCCTTAAATTTTTAATTAAGCACTCCCACTGGGAGAAATTGAATCTGGAAATCAAGTGTTCAAAGCTCAGTGTCCTCTATCCCATTTTGTAAGAGTAGATAGCAACACTGAAAGAGTGATTCTAAGAAAAACAAGTGCTCACTGAACAGATAAAAACCATTGGTTATGATGCAATTTAGTGAAGTCTGGGTGATAAAAATTGAGATGTTTATGCCGCCAACTTTG
This sequence comes from Carlito syrichta, assembly GCF_000164805.1. Classification (NCBI taxonomy): domain Eukaryota; kingdom Metazoa; phylum Chordata; class Mammalia; order Primates; family Tarsiidae; genus Carlito; species Carlito syrichta. The sequence goes on along the minus strand of NW_007036292.1, from coordinate 89,151 downwards.
TAAGATCATAAACATAAGTGTAAACCGTAGTCTTGGCTATTGTTAATGTAACCCAGATGTTGCAGTGTTTCTAGTGAGAGTTCATCTTTGGTTTGATGAGCACCTACTTCATCTGACATGAGGTGAAAGAACATAATACTCTCAACTCCCTAATATCCAGAAGTAATTTTTTTATTGTATCTCAGCAATAATCTTTTGTAGAATGGTCCACATTCTCTTTAACCAGTGATTAAGCAAAATGTGTGTTTTTAAAGCTTTTTATTTTTTAAAAGAAAAACGAGACTCATCAAACTCACTCCCTCATCAGATTGGTGCATAGATGAAGTCTAAGTGGGTAGGTAAGAATACCTACAAGCTCTTTGATATCAAATTCCAATTCTCAAGGTTGGTGAAACAGGTATAAGTCCCCTTTCCAGCCTGTACCTTGGGTTCTAAAGATGTGCCTTCCCTTTGGAGACTTCACAATGACCACTCCCATGACTCAGGCCAAAGCAATTGTTGATTTGACATCAGTGTTGATACACAGCCTATTGATTACTTCTCTGTGTAACTTTCTTCTCCATAGGAATCAACTAGAAATCCAATGGCAGACCTGGGTGACGCATGGCTTTGTCACTCGTGTGGGTCATTTCCTCCTCTATAGCCTCTCAGAAGATTGGAGCTTAAATTTCCAAAGGAGTAGCTGGTGGCATACTCTCACTGTAATGGCTCTTAGCAGGGTATCTGTCACTTAGTAAGTTTTCAATAAATGCTAACTTCATCCTGACCCATTAATGACACATTTGTTTATGAGATAACTGATAGGCTCCCCTCACTTCTATATTTGATAGCCCTGCCTATGAGCCCTAGCTGTCTTATTAGCCTTATTACCCTATGTTCAAGTCAACTGAGCTTATTGCTTAGGAACTTTGATTTATACGATAAACCAGATCATAGTCTTCTCCCCTGTCCTTTTGAGCTAGTGTAACTTCCTGAAATATACAAATTATCTACAATGAACTTCCTGTATTCTATTCTTTACAAATTCCTTTTCCCACTGTCACAACCTATGGCAACTTCTACATTCATGAGTAATCATTAAGAGTGCTACAGGACTTTAACAAGTGATTTCAAAAGGAGTGGCAAGTGCTTTGGGGTTGAAATATACAAATTACAATGAACTTTCTAAAACAGTTATGAAACAATCACATTATTGAAATCTAGTTTTGTGTAAATATTTTTGCACATGTATGTATACATATGTATGTATGCATGTACACATGAGTGTGTACCTTTGTGTATGCATGATGAGTGACATTAGATTTGTTAAGGTGATAGCTGAAGGGTAGATTGATCATTTCTGTTATAAACTGCTAGATATAGTTCATCAAATGTCAAATTATATAAGTAACAGTGAACTTAAATCCTAGTTTTATCTCACTATCTTTTGCTAAGAAATAATAATTTATTAAATATCAATAAAATTCTATGTTAGTCAAAAATATACACACAAGCCCACATAGATGAAACTTTCTAGGAAATTTGTTTACTAAGAAAGTGTTTATAAGTTAATTTCCCATTGTTAGGTGCATCATTATTAGATATTGTGAACCGTTCCCTTCTCCTTTGGTAAAAATATATTGTACTAGAAATGCATACACATATAGACATCTACATACATTCAAAAATGTTACAATTATTTAGCACAACAATTTACTTGATTTATATTTTCACAATTTCTGATGTCGGTTTTCTGCAAATGTGTTTCACATGTCTACAACCTTTTTGAAAAGAGGTAAATACATGTGTAGCCCAACTTGTTCCTGATGATTCAGGGCCCATGAGTGTCAATAGTAGCATTTTGGATTTACTGTCTCCTGCTTTTGAGTGTGTGAGTTACCCCTCCTTTTTTCAGAGACAAGATCTGTTGCCCAGGCTGGAGTGCTGCAATGTAATCATCACTCACTGCAGCCTCGAATTCCTGGGCTCAGGTGGTCCTCCTGCCTTGGCCTCTCAAAGCAGAGGGATTATAGCTGTGTGCCACTACACCCAGTCACAGTTGTCCTCTTTTTCATTGTGCTAGACTCTCACAGCCTTCTTGCTTCTCCTGGGCTAGAGACTGGCAACAAAATAACTAATGTGGCAAAATGGTTGTTCAGGAGTAAACGAGGACTGAATAAAAGGAAGGAGGTAAGAAGAGCTTGGTGTTGTGAGAGTTTGTTTAGATGTGGGAGGGAATTTGGGTTTCAATTCTGAAGTCTCAGATTATTGATGTGTAACTATATCATTTAAAATTGCCTCTCCACATTTTGTTCTAACTCTTTGAGATATATTTCAGCCCAGGTGTACTAGAAAAAATTCTTTAAAAAGGAGTGAAGAGATTAGAAGAGAACCGTGGAGGACAGGGAGAGATCCCAAATCCTATGATGATCTTGGGTTCCTTCCTCAATTCACCCAAGACAGATTGTGTACAAGCAAATTCAAAAGACGTGTATATTTTAGAAAGTTGCCTATGTTGGTGGCATGAACTCCAATTCATCTAGAGGTGGCATTGGGCTATTGTTGCTAAATGAACATTCCCAATCTGTTACCTGATTCATGTGTCATTCAGAGCCTAATTTTAAAGAGTGTGAATATAATGCAGTATAAATATACTGAGTAACATTTTGTTTTTCTTTTTCTTTTTTTTTTGAGTTGGAGTCTCACTCTGTCACCCAGACTGGAATGCAGTAACCGCTCCCCAGCCCCCGCAGCCTCGACCTACCGGGCTCCGGCTATCCTTCCACCTCAGCCTTTCAAATAGCTGGAACTACAGGCATGGGCTACCACGCCCAGCTAATTTTTTATTTATTGTAGAGATGAGGTCTTGCCAAGTTGCCCGGGCAGGTCTCGAAACCATGGGCTCGGGCAACATTTTGTTTTTCATAGCATTCATTCACATTAACATATTTGTTGAGCACCTTCTGTGTGCCAGATAAAGGTTTAGGCACAGAAGACACAGTAGTGAGCAAAATGGACAAAAACCCTTGTGTAAGAAGAGGAGAAATTGGAGACAATTGCCAAATATAATACTATCACATGCTGAACGTAGTAAATGCTTTGGAGAAAAAAAAACAAACGAAGGAGCACAAGAGAATAAGGAGTGGCATGGTGAAAGGGAGTTAAGTTAATTTTATATAGGATGACAATCAAGGTTAGCCTTATTTCGAAGATGACATTTTGAAGTAGGGCTTAAAGGAGCAAGCAAGCCATGCCGCTGTCAAGGGGAAAATGTCCGATAGAGAAGACAGTCCAAAGCCTGCCTGGAGTGTTCACCTAAGAGGAGGCTGACATCACTGGTGCAGAACTGAGAGGGAGAAAAATAGGAGATGACAGAGGGAAGAGGGGGTCTGGGGATGCAGGTTTTGGCAGGCCATTGACAAGATTCTGGATTGTCCTCCAAGTGGAGACCACCACAAGGCATGAAGCAAAGGAATAACACAATCAAATTCATCCTTTAGAAAAAAGTGCTCTGGCGGCCATGTCCCATGACTGTTTCAGCAATCCCAAGATGAGAGATGATGAGTGCTTGGAGCAGGGTGGTGGGAATGGCTGTGGTGAAAACTGATCGGATTCCACGTATATGTTGGAAGTAGACTGACTCATACTATGTTTGGGTGTGAGGCAGAGAGATGACACCAAGGCTTTGGTCTGATAAACTGAAGAAATAGAGTTGCCATTACCTAACAGGGACAGGTGGTGTGGGCAAAGTCGTTTTTAAAAAAGTTTTTGCCTCATTACTAATAGACGTCATTTTCTGATGTAGTTTTTGACTCACAGCAAAAACTGACCATTTCATTTTGATAAAGAAGGGAGCTGAGGAGTTCAGTTTAGAGCCTGCTATGTTTCCGTGTCTTATAGACAACCAGGTATGGCTGCCGAGTAAGCAGTTGAATCTACACGTCTGGAGGTTAGAGAAGGGACATGGACTGGAACTATAATTTGAGGAGTAGTCAGTATATAGACGGTACTTAAAGCCGGGAGACTGGAGGAATCCCCAGGGCTTTGTGCCAGTTATCAGGGTATTGCCTCTCAGCTCCAAAAGCACCCTTCATCTGTGCAAATGGAGCTGGGTCCTTTACACATCTTTCCTGTGCCAGCTGGCATGATGCTCAGCTGTGTCAGTAGCAGGCGTTGATGAGACACTACGAGAGGAATGGTTTTCTGTCTGGGTTCTAGTGTTTTGCCCACAAGCTTTCTGGAGACTTTTTTCTTTTTCGGCCTAGTGCTCCACTTGATGATTCCTCCAGTGCCAGAAGCCTGGAGGACGTAGCTCTGGTGCATTTGGCTGCCACCCTCCATGCTTTCTTAAGTCCTTGATTCAGGTCCACACAGCATGGACCCGTCCCACAGCCAAGAGTGCTGCTCCCTTACCCTCTCCTCAGACCCCACACACAGGCTGAGAGGCCCTAGTACACTGACCACCTGACCTTTGTCCTTCAAAGCTCAGCATTCTGGAGCCTCCTGGGCCAGGCCATGCACAGAAACTCACTAGGCTTGGGAGAGCGAGTCCTCCCTAACTCCTGGTTTCTGCAGTGTCTGTGGTGGTGCCACAAGTCCTTCCACACCTGCCAGCCTCGGTTCACCTGTACCCTGGGAGTTTGCTTCCTCCAGCCTTCCCACCATGCAGGCCATATGGCAAAGCCTTGCTCCCACAGTGGGACCCCATCTTTCTCTGCATAACCACCTGTCAGCCTTGGCCCATCTGCATCCCAGTACATGCCTGGTAACTATGAACTGGCAAATTTCTCCTCCATCCGATGAGAGGGCTGCAGCTGCACCTTTTTCAGTGAGGTCTGAACCCTGCCCCCCTTCCAAGTTTGTCTTTCTTCAAATATTCTGTCTCAGCCCTAGGGTGCCAGATGGGGTTCTTTTGCCAACTTCATGGTAACTTAATAACTTCTTATTTTAAATGCTTAAACAATAATTCCTTATTTTAAACTTACCCTGTTTAAATTATTGTGTGGTATCTTTCTCCTGATTGGACCCAGACTGACTCAAGAGTTGAGAGTAAAGAGAGAAAGAAGGGATTTTAGGACTGAACTCTGGGGTGCCTCATTATTAAGATATTGGGAATAATGAGTAGTAGGAGAGACTGCAAGCAAGTGGCCAGTGAAGGAGGAAAACCAAAAGAATATGGCTTTATAACCCAGAAGCCAAGAAAATAACATTTTTATAAAGAAGGAAGTGATCAGCTATGACAATAGCTGCATGTAGGTCAAGTATGGTGAACACTGAGGCTTAAATGTGAGATTTAGCAATGTGGAGACCCTTAGGAACCTTCGTAAGGGCAGAAAAGTTAGAAGAAATATGGAAATGGTATACTGACCTTCTACTCAAAGGCATACTGCTTTCTAGTCACCCTTGATAGCTCTTCCACTATGTAAATAAACACCCAAATTTTCTTGAATACCACTATTTAGTTATTTGTGAACTTTAGGGCTTATATAGCTTTAAAACGAGTGATCATGGCTGGGTACAGTGGCTTAAACCTGTAACACTTTGGGAGGCCAAGGTGGGAGGATTGCTTGAGGCCAGGAGTTTGAGACCAGCCTGGGCAACATAGCAAAATCTCATCTCTACAAAAAATAAAAGAAAATTAGGCATGGTACTGTGCACCTACAGTCCTAGCTACTCTGGAGGCTGAAATAGAAGATCGGATCATTTGAGCACAGAAAGTCAAGGTTGCAGTGAGCTGTGGTCACACCATTTGCCACTGGACTCCAGCCTTGGTGACTGAGTGAGAACCTGTCTCAAAAAAAAAAACAACAACTATGAGTTATTGTAAATATAGAAAGTAAAAAGTATTAGCATGAGCCTCCCGATACTTCTTCACATGTACTAACACTAACTTACCTAATACTTATTGAGCTTCTACTGTGTTATGCATTAGTTTAAGAATGAGGATACAGGAGTGAAATAGGGACGAAAAGACCTTGCCTTCAAACAACTTACATTTTGGTGGAAGAAACAGGTAATAAACTAGTAAACAAATATATCATCTAGTGTGTTTTGCAAGGGATAGGTACAATGATGAAAATGAAATAAGTAGTGATAAGAATAGTGGGAAACTACATTAGAATTATATCAGTGGTTAGAAAAGTCCTCTCTGAAGAGAGATCATGCAAACTGAAACTTAAATGTGGAGAAAGTATTCTAGGTAAAGTGTGCGGCAAATAAAAAGATCAGAGAGGAGAAGCTTTGTGGATTCACGAGGCAAAAAAGAAAGAAGGAAAGAAAGAAAAAGAAAGAAAGAAAGAGAAAGAAAGAAAAGAATAGAAGCACGGTGTGAAATCCAGAGAGAAGTATAAAATAAAAATATAAGGATTTCAATTTCTACCAACATGAAGTAAGAGGGATGCAATTAATTATCTTCCTTGAGACAATTAGAAAACTGGATAAAATGCAAGGGGGACCCCCAAAAAGCCAGAAATATATTTTGGAGGGCAGACCCCTGATAGTACACTCAGAATTTGTTCCTCCAGATTAAATGGTCAACCAATGTCTTTATCTGGAACTTTTGATAATGTTGCATCATGATTAACAGAACAAACAACCTGAGATGTGGCAAACAGGTGACTGGTTCTTCCACCATGACAATGCATCTGCCCATACTGTGCTGGGTGCTTACCAGTTTTTAATCAAAAATAGCATGACCACCTTACCCCACCCTCTCTATTCATCAGATCCCACCCTGAATGACATTTTTTTGTTTCCCCAGATTAAAAAAGTCCTCAAGGATAAATGTTTTGTTGATGTGGAAGAGGTAAAACAAATGGATGAGTTAAAAAACTGCTTTGAGGCCCAGCTTGGCGGCTCAGCCTGTAATCCCATGCTTTGGGAGGCCGAGGTGAGTGGATAGCCTGAGCCCGCAGGTTCGCTACCTGTCTGGGCAACTTGGCGAAACCTCATCTCTACAATAAATCAAAAAATTAGCCAGGCGTGGTAGTGCCCGCCTATAGTTCCAGCTACTTGGAAGGCTGGGGCAGAAGGATCGTCAGAGCCCAGCAGGTCGAGGCTGTGGTGGCCGGGAGCGACCACTACACTCCAGTCTGGGTGACAGAGTGAGACTCCAACTCAAAAAAAAAAATCTGCTTTGAGCAGTGGAAAAAAGTGTCTTGATAGGTATATAGCATCAAACAGAGAATACTTTGAAGGTGACTGAAGTGTAAGCATGTAAGTATAAATACATAATTTTTTGTAAATAAATTTTAGGTTCTTTTGGGTCCCCATCATACAGAAACAATAATTTTTATTTTTGAATCAGCAGGCAGTTCAGAACTATGACCCCTGAGAAAAAGGGGAAAAAGAAGGTGACTTCTACAATTATACCAAATTATTTTAGGGAGACCATTTCCAGGCTTAAGTGTAGGGAAGGAGGAGCCCAAACAAGGCCTAGCAGTCTTTTGGGAGTTGGACAGCGATTAGAGTTAGGAGAGAGGGGGATTCCAAAGATGAGTCATAATCTAGAGAGAAGAGGGCTGCATCTAGAGAGAACTGCATTCATCCACGCAGAGGTGTCCTCTCAAGTCTTTGACTGAGTACTGCTTCAAGCATTCATCAGAAGAAGTTACTCAAGACTGAAGAAAGAGCCACCAGAAAGGAGTAGGAAGAGCAGCTTTCAGAGTCCATACAAGACTGGGAATAGTTTGTGTTCCCATCAGCCAGGGAACACAGAGCATTAGTTGGAATATTCAGAAGGGTATCAATTCAGTAGCTAAGCAAAATGAGCTCTAAAGATTGCTTCAGAGCTGCACTAACAATGGTCAAAAGCAAACCTCAAAATAATCCAACTGATTCCGAGTAGCTGAATTGTCCACCAGAACAAAATTGAACAGTCATTAAAGTAATACAACAAAATTCTGCAATCAGTGCATAAAATTCACAGTATTCAGTATCCAGTAAAAATAGGCATGCAAAAAAAAACAAACAAAAAAACCAAAGTGGAATGTGACTCAAAATGAATAGAAAGATTTTTTAAAAAAAGATCCGGCCAGCCTTGGTGACTCAGCCTTTAATCCCAGCACTTTGGGAGGCCAAGACAAGTGGATTACCTGAACCCACAAGTTCAAGAACAGCCTGGACAACTTGGCAAGACTTCATCTCTACGATACATTAAAAAAAAATTAGCCAGACGTGGTAGTGCACACCTGTAGTTCTGGCTACTTGGAAGGTTGAGGTGGAGGGATTGCTGGAGCCCAGTAGTTGATGCTGGGGTGGCCAAGAGCGTGCCACTTCACTCCAGCCTGGGCAACAGAGTGAGACTCCAACTCAAAGGAAAAAAATAAAGATCCAGAATGCAGAGTTGATGGAATTAGTAGACAAGGATGTTAACAATTAGTATAAATATGAGGGTGACTCTAAAAACCGGGATTTCTTTATTTAAAAATGTGTATTTATTTTTACATTAGTCACCTTCAAAGCATTCTCCATTTGATGCAATATACCCATTGAGATGCTTTTTCCACTGCTCAAAACAGTTTGCGAACTCAATCTGGATGTCTTTTAGTACTTCTGCTGTTTTTTGTTTCACTTCTTCCACATTGGCAAAATGTTTCCCTTGAGGACTTTTTTCATCTGGGGAAACAAAAACAAAGTTGCTCTGGGTGAGGTCAGGTGAATAGGGATGGTGGGGCACAGAGGTCACGCTGTTTTTAGTAAAAAACTACTGAACACTAGGCATGGTGCGGACAGGTATGCTTGTAAATCACCCATCATGAAATAGGCAAATGCATTGAAAGAATCTTCAAACAAAAATTCACTGAAGCCAAATGCAGTCTCTCCCAACAATGCTAGCTGGCACACTGATGCCAATGGATTCCTAGAACACTTACATAGTGGAGGAAGCCTGGACTACAAGGGGTCCACCCTTCAAAAGATAATTCCAGTTTTTGGAGAGTCCCCCTTCATATACTCCACATATTCAGCAAGGAGAGAAAAACAAGATCATGATAAGGATCATGATAGAAGGTGTAGATAAAACTCACATGGAACAATTAGGGATGAAAATGCAACTGAAATAAAAAGCATATTAGACGAGATTAAAGTAGTTTAGACACCATAGAAGAAAGCATTGGTGACTTTGAAGACATAGCAATAGAAACTATCCAAAAGGATGCCCAGATATATTTTTAAAACTATGAATAGAGTATTTGCAATTTGTGGGACAATAATAATTGTGGTCTAACATATGTATAATTGAAATTCCAATAGGAGAAGAAGTAGAGAAGGAACAGAAAAAAATATTTAAAGAAATAATGGACAAAATTTTTCACAGTTTTATGCAACTATAAATCAGGTGTTGGAAAGCTGTGTCCCAGGGGTCAAATCTGGCCTAATGCTTTTTTTGTAAACAGTTTTATTGCAACACTCCTGTGCTCATGTATATGTATTGTCCATGGCTGCTATTGAGCAGTTGTGACAGATGTTGTATGGTCTTCAAAGCTTAAACTATTTATTATTTAACTCTTTATAGAATAGTTTGGGAATGAGGGGAAGGAATGAACTATGAAGGTCCAGAAGGGAACTTTTTTGGTTGTGACAGTATTATTCTAGATCAAGATTCTTGCAGCCATGACATAATTGTACACATTTGTCAAAACTCATTGAAATGTACTCTTAAAATTGGTAAATTTTATTGTTGTAAACAGTACCTAAATTTATTTCTAATTTTATTGTTGTAAATTGTAAATAAAGTGAATTTTTAAAAATATGATAAGGGCTGGGGGTGGTGGCTCATGCCTACAATCCTAGCATTTTGGAGGCTGAGAGAGGAGGAATGCTTGAGCCCAGAAGTTCAAGACCAGCCTAGGCAACATAGCATGACCTTATCTCCACTAAATAAATAAATAATAAATTAAATGTAAAATAAATAAAAATTAAATAAAAAATATGATAGGTAAGGGCTAGTTCAACATCTTGTAAGACTTGATAAGGAGCTTGCGCTTTATTTTAAGTGTAATCAATGAGAAGCCAATGGAAAGTTTTAATCAGAGGATGGACAACTTGATTTAAAAGTTTTAAATGGTCACTCCAGCAAGAGGGTCATGAATGAGAGACAAGAGTCTGATGTAAAGGGGTTTTTGTAGTATTTTCTTTAAGAGATGAGGGTGGCTTTTGAATTAGGATGAGGAAAATAAAGATCAAATAAGATGAATATAGGATTTGTTTTTGAGATAGAACCAACAGTTTTGCTGATTGATTGGATATGGAAGCCAAGACACACAACTTCAAGAATTGGGACTTAGACAAGGAGGTGGATGGTAGTGTTCCTTACTGGGTTGGGAGAGATTGGGAGGGGAAGGCGATATCCAGAATGTGAAAACCAAATCTTGTTTTACTAGTTGTGTGTAGTTCAGATAAATTGAATTAGAGTGTTTTATATACACCACCCTTTTATTATTGCAGTTGAATACGGGCATTGCTAACTTAGTAATAAGATACTTAATCCTGAATAATGCTCCACATCTTAAAAATTCTTTAAAATTAAAAAGATAAAGTTCCTGTTCACTATGGTCTAAAGTCTTTATTGAAAGCTGAACACAAAATAAATATTCTTCTTCTAGATCTGGTTTACCATTCTGTAAAAGTTGCCAGAATAAACATGGAGTCACTCATGTTAAAAGCAAAAAAAAAAAAAAAAGAAAAGAAAAGAAAACAGAACCTTGACAAATAGAGCCAGAGAAGATCATGTAGAGTTCTCATGTGTGTATACTTGATAACAAAACTATCACAAAACACTGCAAAAACCACAACTTTGTACAAAGTCTATCACAACTTTGCCCAAAAATACTTCTGTGAGGACATCTGCCCAGAAATTGCCTGTCCAAATTTGGACTGGTGCCATTTTTATTATTGATCTTTATAGCCAAGGTAATTATTTCAAAACAATTATGTTTTTCCTTTTAAAACTCTTATCTTCCTTGAATACACATATGGTTCACTATGGCTTACATATTCTCATTGGGATTCCCTATTCCCAAATAGACATCATTTTCTTTTAGAAAGCCTTTTTCTGTTTATTATTTAGGTTGACAACTGCCAACTCTTGCCTAATGTTTCCTCCCATGAGATATTTAAAAATTATGTTGAAGCAATATTAAGGTATTATCAGCAAGATGGCATTTTGAACAGCAACTTTACTCATCATAAAAATAATCAGTAGGAGATTAGATAAAATAATTATATTGTATCAATCCTCAGAAGAGTCACTTTCTTTTTCATTTTTCCAGTTCTCTTATTTCCAAAAATGCCTTATGATTCCAAAGATCCTGATAAATCAGACCATTCACATGCTCATTTTATTTAATAATATGCTGAATTGTATTTGGAAAAATGTTTAACTAAAATCTGTGCTTTCTGTTTTTTAATCATAAAGATAATTTTCTAGTAAGCTAAATGTATAATATTTATTATATTGGTTTTTTTGTGATTTAGGACTTTAGTAAGTGTATAAATGCCAGTAAATTAAGTGCTTAATGTTTAGAGGGCCTCACATACTTTTGCTCTTTGAAAATGAATCCTACTTTTCTATTCAATGTTCTTTCCCTTCTTCTGCCAGCAAAAATATTTACCTCTTTACCTGTGGTTTCTCAGGCTGTGGTCACATGTCTAAGAGAAGCAAAGTAGAACCAGGAAAATTAGTTCCAAATTGTAGGTGTCTGGCAGGAGCCTGTACCCTGAAGTCAATACCTGTGACAGAACACACGTGTGGGGTTCATTCCAGACTGATTGTAGCTGCTGTTTCTTTTCTAGGACACATTCCTCTCTTCATCCTATGAGTTTCCTGTTTTGCCCCTATTGCCTATTACTATTCTCCTTTCTCCTAACTCGTGGTAAGGTCTACTCCTCTTGTCTCCAGCTAACTTGATGATTCTTATGGGAAAGAGCCTTCCAAAACATGCCTGCTTACTGGATATATCCATTCTGCTGTGATCTGAATGTTTGTGTCCCCTCCGTGGCCACCATTCAAGCTCACATGTTGAAACCTAATCCCCAAGTTTGTAGTATTAAAAGGTGCAGCCTTTGGGTAGTGTTTCAGTCATGAAGGCTCTGCCCTCATGAATGGGATTAGTGCCCTTATAAAAGAGCTAGCTAGCCCCTTCCACCCTGTGAGGATGCAGCAAGAATGTGCCATCTATAAAACAAAGACACAAAATCTGATGGTGACTGATCTTGAACTTCCCAGCCTCTAGAACTGTAAGAAATAAATTTCTGCTGTTTATAAGCCACCCAGTTTATGGTATTTTTTTGCTATAGTGACCTGAACAAAGGAAGACACATTCTTGCCATACGAAAAAGGAACTTGGGACTCAGCCATAGTCTACAGGGCACAATTGCCAGATTGAAGTCTCCCAGCCTGTAGTCCATGACATTTGATTCCTTAGCCACATTCAATTAATCTACTAGTTTGTGCTTTCCTTTGAAAATTCTGATTTACAAATAGTACCAGATGGCTGGGCTCAGTGGCCCAGCCAGTAATCTCAGTACTTTGGGAGGCCGAGGTGAGTGGATTGCCTGAGCCCACAGGTTCAAGACCTACCAGGGCAACTTGGTGAGACCTCTTCTCTACAATAAGTCAAAAATTAACTAGGTGTGGTAGCGCATGCCTGTAGTTCCAGCTACTTGGAAGGCCGAGGTGGAAGGATTGCCAGAGCACAGCAGGTTGAGGCTACAGTGGCTGGGAGCATGCCACTACACTCCAGTCTGGATGACAGAGTGAGACTCTAACTCAAAAACAAACAAACAAAAAATAGTCACAGATACTTGTATTTTTCTTGATTTTAATCAGAAGTCCAACCATCATAATTCAACTTCTTATGGACAGGTATGAGTTGTTTCCTGACATCTACATATCCCAAGACATTTAAATATTTGCTAGTCCTTCTCAGGTATATGTTTAATTTTCTGAACTCTCTGGATTAACTGGCCATATTTTCAATTTCAAATTTCTTAATTTGTCCCAGAATGAAAGTTACTATTAAATGAATTCTCTTTGTCTGAGTGTGTAAGTTCCCTATTGTTGCTGTGACCAATTACTACAAACTTTATGGCTTAAATTTCTTTTCTTACAGTTCTGGATGTTAGAAGTCCAAAATCGGCCGGGTATGGTGGCTCAAACCTATAATCCCAGCACCTTGGGAGGCCAAGGCAAGAGGACTGCTTGAGCCTGCAGGTTCAAGACCAGCCTGGGCAACATGGTGAGACCTCGTCTCTATAATAAATCAAAAAATTAGCTGG
>NW_007036292.1:53168-75749 GCF_000164805.1 Carlito syrichta | reverse complement strand
GAAGGATCACCTGAGCCCAGCAGGTCGAGGCTGTGGTGGTTGTGAGTGTGCCACTGCACCTCGAGCCTGGGCAACAGAGTGAGACTCCAATTCAAAAAAAAAGAAGTCCAAAATCAGTCTCACTAGTCTAAAATCAAGGTATTAGTTGTGCTGGTTCTTTTGGAGTTACTAGAAGAGAACTCATTACTTTGCCTTCACCAGTTTCCAGAGACCACCTCCATTTCTTGGCTCATGGCCTCTTCCTCCGTCTTCAAAACTAGCAACGGAGCGTCTTCAAATCTGTCTCCTTCTCCACTGTTTCTGCTGTCACATCACTTTTCCTCTGACTCTGCCTTCACCTGTGTCCCTCTTTTAAGGACCCTGTGATTAGGCCAGTCTGGATAACCTAAAATAATTTTGCCTCTCAGGATTTTTAACTGAATCACATTAGCTAACTACATTTGCCTTCTAAAGTAACATGCTCACAGATTCAGGATTCAAATATAGACATCTTAGAGGCCATTATTCAGCACACCACACCAAGCAAATTAATTATTTTCTATCTACTTGGAAGGCTGAGGCGGAAGGATCACCGGAGCCCAGCAGGTCGAGGCTGCGGTGGCCAGGAGCGGCCACTGCACTCCAGTCTGAGCGACAGAGACTCCAACTCAAAAAAAAAAAAATTATTTTCTATTCTTCTGCAACATAACAATTAGCTTAATAAACTATAGGTCAAGTTTTGTTTTCTTTATAGATAGAAGCCCAAAGTGTTTAATAACCTCCATACAGTAATGTGATAAGTGAATTAGAGTAAGATTAAAAGACATTATTTTAAGAACAGCATGTAGATCTCCTTTGTTTTTTCTCATTGATGAGTTTCTTCTCTTCTGTTACTCTACAACCTAGAACATTATTTTTGAATTTTTAAAAGGTCACCCTTTAATACTTTTGTACAATTTATTTGACGAAGGCTGTGTAAAGGTGTTTTGCCAGTAAAAAACTCATGTAAAATTGAGATCAATTGTATAGTTATATAACTTAATTTTTTTCATGCTGATGGCAGCATATTTGATAATTTATTATCCTTGGATTTTTAAATATTTGAAGTAACTTGAAGAATTAGTACATATTTGGGTTGATTTAGCAAGTGGCTGCCAAGAATCCACTATATGCAAGATATCTGTTTTAGTCCATTTTGTGTTCCTATAACAGAATATTTGAGACTGAGTAATTTATAAAGAAAAGAGGTTTATTTAGCTCATGGTTCTGCAAGCTGGGAAGTTCAACAACGGGCAGCTGCATCTGGCAGCTTCTAGTGAGGGTCTCAGGCTGCGTCAAACCATAACATAGCAATAGAAGGGGAATCAGGCAAAGGCAAAAATGGCAAAACATGAGAGGTAGTCTTGCTTTCTAACATGCCTCTCTCAGAAAATAATCTATTCTTATAAGAACTAGTCCCACAAGAACTAACCCAGGCTGGGCTTGGTGGCTCAGCCTGTAATCCCACGCTTTGGGAGGCTGAGAGGAGTGGATTGCCTGAGCCCGCGGGTTCGAGACCCACCTGGGCAACCTGGTGAGACCTCATCTCTACAGTAAAAATCAAAAAATTAGCCGGGCTTGGTAGGCACACCTGTAGTTCCAGCTACTTGGAAGGCTGAGGCGGAAGGATCGCCAGAGCCCAGCAGGTCGAGGTTGCGGTGGCCGGGAGCGGCCACTGCGCTCCAGTCTGGATGACAGAGTGAGACTCCAACTCAAACAAAACAAAACAAAACAAAACAAAACAAAAAAACTATCCCAGACTCCAAAGGAAAGCATTAATCCATATTCATATTAAGGACCTAATGACCTCTTAAAGGCACTACCTCCCAATACTGCCACACCGAAGACCAAGCCTCAATATAAGTTTTAGTGGGGACAAACCATTTTCAAGCCAATAGCACTAACTAACCACCTTAGATAATACACCATTCAAATGGAAAAACAAGATGAATTACATAAATACATAGTGCTGTGGGAAGTGCTAACACTATTAAGAAAAGAACCAATAAATCCATCAAGATTTGAATTTTTCAGCCAGGCTTAGTGGCTCAGCCTTTAATCCCAGCACTTTGGGAGGCTGAGGTGAGTGGACTGCTAGAGCCCACGAGTTCGAGACCTACCTGGGCAACTTGGCGAGACCTCATCACTACAATAAATCCAAAGTTACCCGGGTGTGGTAGCGTACTCCTGTAGTTCCGGCTACTTGGAAGGCTGGGGCAGAAGGATCGCCGAAGCTCAGCAGGTCGATGCTGGGTGGTCATAAGCGTGCCACGGCACTCCAGTCTGGGCAACAGAGTGAGACTCCAACTCAAAAAAAAGAAAAAAAAATTTGAATTTTTCTTTGTTCCTTCAGTACTTCATTTTAACCTACTTTCACTTGGAAAAATTGGGGGGATAAGAAAGTGGATAGAAATATATCTTCTTTTTTTTTAATTAATAGACTTTGTTTTAGAGCAGTTCTAGGTTTACTGAAAACTTATCAAAAAGTACAAAGAGTTCCCATATATTCATTCTTTCTTCTGCTATGATTTCTGACAAATGTATAATGTCATTTATACACCATTACAATGTCATACTGAAAAGTTTTACTGCCCTAAAAGTCTCCTGTATTCCATCTTTTTATTCCTTTTCTCCATTTCTCAAACCATCACTGATCTTTTTATTGTCTTCATTGTTTGTCTTTTCCAAAAAGTCATATAGTTGGAATCATGCAGCATGTAGTCTTTGTTCATTTAGCAATATGCATTTAAGATTCTTCCATGGCTTGATAGCGCATTTATTTTTTATTGCTGAATAAGATCCCATTGTAGGAATCTACCAGTTTGTTTACCCATTCACTTATTAAATGACATCTTGGTTTCTACCAGTTATTTGTTTTGTGATTTCGACAAACCTGCTACAAATATTAGTTTACAGGTTTTGTGTGGGTGTGAGTTTTCAGCTTCCTTGAGTAAATACCAAGGAGCAGGATTTCTGGATGATATAGCAGACTGTCTTTAAGCTTTATTAGAAACTGCCAAACTGCTTTCCAAAGTGGCTGTACCATTTCGCATTCCCCATTAGCAGTGAATAACAGTTCTTGTTGCGTCATATCCTTGCTGGCATTTGTTATCATCTATTTTTGGATTTTATCCACTCTAATAGGTGTGTAACGGTATCTCATTGTTATTTTTAATTTTCCGTTCCCTAGTGACCTATGAGGTTGAGCATCTTTTCTATGCTTATTTGCCATCTCTATATCTTCTTTGGAGAGTTATCCATTCAGCTAGTTTGCCATTTAAAAATTGGATTGTTTTCTGATTGTTGAATTTTAAGAGTTTTTTGTATATTTTGGATATAATTTCTTTATCAGATACGTGTTTTGCAAATATTTCCAATCTGTGGCGTGTCTTTTCATTCCTTTAACAGTGTGTTTTACAGAAAAGATGTTCTAAATTTTAGTGAAATTCAACTTTCATATGTTTCTCTCATAGATCATACTTTTGGTGTTAAAACTAAAAACTCACTGCCAAACCCAAGTTCATACAAGTTTTCTTCCAAGCAATTTTCTAAAAATTTTATAGTTTTGCATTTTATATTTAGATATGTAGTTGACCCTTGACAACATGGGCTTGAACTGTGTAGATCTGTTTATACACACATTTTTTCAGTATGTGGATCAAAAACGGAAAATACAGTATTGGTGAGATGTGAAACCCAATTATTATGAAGGGTGAATTTTTGTATACAAGAGAGGGTCCTGGAACCAGTCCCCTGTGTATACCAAGGGATGACTGTATAATCCTTTACAGCTAATTTTTGTGAAAAGTGCAAGGTCTGTGTCTGAATTCTTTTTCTTTTTTGAATGGAGATATCCAGTTCCAGGATCATTTGTTGAAAGACTACTCTTTTTCCATTGAATTTCCTTTGTTCCCTTGTCAAATATCAGTTGAATATATCTGTGTGGATGTATTTCTGTTCTCTATTTTTTTTTAACCATTGATCTATTTGTCTATTTTTTTTTTTGGCCCATACCATGCTGTCTCAGTTACTATAGCTTTATAATAAATCTTGAAGTCAGATAGTGTCAGACCTATAACTAGAATGTATTGTTTTTCATACAGCTCTTACATGTTCCATGAAATACGACTGTTTAAAGTTATTTCTTGAAAAATTTAAAATTTTTTTTCTATGTAATAAAAGCCATCCTGTTTCATTTCATTATAGCTCCAAATTCCAGGAGATTCTTCTTTGTAACCTCATTCACATGCAGATCAATTCAACAGGTATCAGTGGACTTTAAAGAGGAAATTATTATTACTCAGTAAGGAACAAAAGGCCGTCTTCTTTTCAACTATTATAGTTTGCACGAAATAGATTATTACACTGAATGCAGTATGCCTTATTCCCTTTCAAGTAATTTTCTAAAAGTTTTATTGTTTTGCATTTAACCCCCAGTTGTTCATTATTAGGCGGATGTGAAGAAGAGTGCAGCCAACGATCATGCCATCTTGATCTCCATCCTTCTCTCACCCCTTTACCCAGGTGTCTCATTAATGTGGGAAAAAACACTGTCTCACCACTGAAAACTAGAAATGGGTACCATTACAACCCTGATGCCACAGACTTCAGCTGAGATTATACAAATGAGACTGGCATATCTCTTACCAGTCATCTTGCAGGGAAAAGCTCACTAAGTAATTTCCCGCTGGCCAACATAAGAAGAGAATAACCCCCACCAGCTTCCTAAACTCAGGACAAATCCCACTAAATTACAAAAGATAAAGTTGTTCCAGTGTATTCTTTGGCCTAGGGTAAAACCTAACCTGGGGCCTCCTGCAGACCAACATGGAGACTGACAAAGCCCCAGTCTTTGGCAATACAACACAATCAGGCTCTATCATCATAAGTGAAGATGGGGCCAGATAACAACAATCAGTCTTGAACAGGATCCACCCCTTGAGAATATGATGCCAGGCTGGGCTCAGTGGCTCAGCCTGTAATCCCAGCACTTTGGGAGGCCG
This sequence comes from Carlito syrichta, assembly GCF_000164805.1. Taxonomy (NCBI): domain Eukaryota; kingdom Metazoa; phylum Chordata; class Mammalia; order Primates; family Tarsiidae; genus Carlito; species Carlito syrichta. Next base: position 70,728 of record NW_007036292.1, on the reverse strand, counting down.
AGGCGAGTGGATTGCCTGAGCCCGTGGGTTCAAGACAAGCCCACTTGAATCTGTGAGACCTCATCTCTACAAAAAAAAAAAAGAATTAGTCGGGCATGGCAGCGTGCTGTAGTTCTAGCTACTTGGAAGGTTGAGGCGGAAGGATCACCAGAGCCCAGCAGGTCAATGCTGGGGTGACCGTGAATGTGCCACTGCACTCCAGCCTGGGCGAGGGAATGAGACTCCGATTCAAAAAAAAAAAGAAAATATGATGCCAAACTTAATAGCTGGTAGTGGCCTGAGTAAGCCAGAATTAATGCAGAGGGCAATATGTAATTTAACAATATTTAAATATGCATCTTCACACTGATCTTAAGAATATCACAATAATAAGTCAATATTTTCAGGAAAAGGCACTAACAAAAAATAAGAATGACTCCTTGAAAATTTTTTTCTTCATTTTATGTATTTTTTATTATTATATTTTGAGTTGTGATCTCACTTTGTCACCAAGACTGGAGTGTAGTGGCACAATGATGGTTCACCACAGCCTTGACCTCTTGGGCTCAGGTGATCCTTTTACTTCAGCCTTCCGAGTAGCTGGAACTACAGGCGCATGCCTTCTTGCTCAGCTAATTTATTTTTTATTTTTTGTACAGACGAGGTCTCACTATGTTACCTAGGCTGGTCTCAAACTCTTGGTATCAAGTAATCCTCAGACCTGAGCCTCCCAAAGTGCTGGGATTATAGGTGTAAACCACCATGCCTGGACTGAAACTTTATTAATTATTTTAATATATTTTATTTTAAAGATGTGGGGTACAATTCAAGATTAGGTATACAAGTGGACATTGTACAGGTAAAGTTTGGGCCTCCCTTTGGTTCCCACTTTGCCTGATATGAGATCAGATACACTTATTAATGTTGTACTCCCCCACCACACACCCTGGCCGTATCCCGCTACCATCAATCCCTTTCTTATAGTATTATGGTAAATGTTCAGGGTCTGCTTATGAGTGAACTCTGAAATTAAAAAAATGTAATTGTCAAAAAAATTAACTCATCAGAAGCATTGAGTGGGAAAAACATTACCCAAAATGAAAACAATTATCTTTGAAGTGTAAAGAACTGTTCTAGAGTGCAGAGCAAAATGACCAAGAGAGAGAATTTATAAAGAAAAGATGGGGCATAAAGAATAGATCAAAGAGACTCCATATTCATGAAATAGTGCCAGGAAACAAGCAGATGGAAGAGAAGCAATAAACAAACACACACCAAAAAAATCCCCTCAAGTTTAAGAATGACATGAACTCCAACTCAAAATGCCTCACAGATGTTCAGCAAGATTATTGAAAATGTGGAAACAAATTGAAAAACATATATTTGATTTCTCAGGAAAAAGTGTGTTTTCCAAACTAACAAATAGAATAAACAGTTTGCCTACAAAGTAAAGAGAAGCCGACTGACATCAGAAATCTTGTTTGCAATACCAAATGCCAAATGTGATTTGGAACAATGTTGGCAAATTTCTGAGGAGAAACATTTGCTGAGAATTCTACACCAGAAAAATAAAGGGTCATCTCAAAGGGGGGGGGGGAAGTTCTACACAAACCAGTCACATAACTTTCTAGAAATAATGGCATTGAAATTCTCCACCCAAAGGTACATTTGAGTCTGAATTGGAATTTGAAAAACTTGAGCAAGTGAAAGACATAATATATCACAAGCAATGGAGAGCAAAAGAACCACTGATTCAGAATCACCAGTTTAACAAGATTCCCAGGCAAGAAGCTCCGCTCTGAAAACAATTCTGAACTTCCTTATAACACCCACCTGCTGAGTGATGGGAACATTTTACATTTTAGTCCAATTTAGTTTTATGCCAATTTGGCTTAAAACAATATTTATGCAATCTCTAGACATAGCTCACTTATAGATGCATGACTGTACAGTCTATGGTTTCATTGCACATTTGCTCCTTTCTAGCAAGATACCTGAAACGTGGGGACAGGGTCAGTAGAGCCTCATGGCATTTGTGGGTAAAAGAAGCCCCCGATCTCAAGTTGGTCCTTAGGTGTGCACTGACTGGAAGCTGCTGGGAGGTGGCTGGTACCGTCCGACTCTGGGCATCTGGCCTCTGGAAGGGATGAACTCTTAGTTTTTCTTTCTAGGCTTCAGCAGGCTCAGTTGACTCTCATTGCCTCTTTGGCCTCCCCTTAATTCTCAATGAAATCGCAGCCTGTCCTCTTCATCCGCCCCCTTGGGCTCATGCTATCTGCACCACAGACTTTTGCCCTACCTGCTGCATGTCACTTCAGCATCCCCGCCTCTCAGGATTTGAACAACAATGAAGGTCACAAGTTTAGACCTTCTTGCATAACTACACCGCCTGTCTACTTCCACAAGGGCTTCCCTTCTAAGAACAGGGCTATCCTTCCTTTTGGCCACCTTTCACATCCCAGGGGGGAGTAGAGGCCTTATCATTATTTTTTTTTTTTTTTGAGTTGGAGTCTCACTCAGTTGCCCAGCTGGAGTGCAGTGGCATGCTCACTGCCACTCCAGCCTCGACCTGCTGGGTTCAGGTGATTCTTCTGCCTCAGTCTTCCAAGTAGCCAGAACTACAGGCGCGCGCTACCACATCCGGCTAATTTTTTTATTTATTGTAGAGATGAGGTCTCGCCAAGTTGCCCAGGCTGTTCTCGAACCCGTGGGCTCAGGCAACCCTCTCACCTCGGCCTCCCAAAGTGCTGGGATTACAGGCTTGAGCCACCAACCAGCCCTCCTCATCATTTTAACACAAGTTTCCCCCACTAAGTCAACTATCCCAGAAGAGAAGTCAGGGACACACATGTGACTTCTTTCCCCTGTGCCACAACCTTCCTTGCTTCTTTGTCTCACTCTTCCAACTCTCTCCCAAGACCAAAAGGGACAAACTTTTCATTTACTTCTGCTTATTTTTCTCCAACTTTCTGCTTATTTTTCTCCAACTTTCTGCTTCCAGCCTCCTGGTTAAACCCCAGTGTCAGACAAGACAGTTTTCTATGAACTGTGGAAGAAACTCTATATCTTTGTGGTCCAGGCCTAGCATTTGACATATTCAGTGGAAGCAAAGGAATTTAGGCATTTCTTTGTTTCCAGCTAACTTTGGAGCATATTTGCCTATTGTCTTACTGCAAAATGCCATTTAAATGTCACAAACTGAAAGCTTGTTGTTCATCATTACATTTCTTCTCTACAGAGGAATCTTAATAATTCTCATTTTATTATAACATCTCTTGATGGTGAATGAACACCTTTGACTAATATATGAGGGGGGGCCCAAAAAACCTGGACTTTATTTATAAAAAATTGTGAATTTATTTTTATGTTTAAACTTCAGTCACCTACCTTTCTTTCTTTCTTTCTTTCTTTCTTTCTTTCTTTCTTTCTTTCTTTCTTTCTTTCTTTTCTTCGTTTAAAAAAATTTTTTTTAAATATAGGGTACATGTCAGGATTGGGTACATGTCAGGATTAGGTACATAAGTGGTCTATGTGTACAAGTTTCCCCCACTAAGCCAAGCTGAAGATTGGGCCTTCCACTGGTCCTCGCTTCCCCTGGTTTAGGATCAGGTACCCTTAGTGATATCATGTGCCCTCCTTCCTTCCCCTGGCAGTGTACCACTACTGCTGATCCTTCTCTTGTAGTATTGTATAAATGTTCAGGACCCACTTATGAGTGAGAACATGTGGCATTCAGTTCTTTGTTTCTGTGGTAGATCACTGAGTATGATAGGCTCTAAGTCCATCCAAGTTACTGCAAAGTCCATAATTTTGTCCTTCTTTATGGCTGTGTAATATTCCATCATGTATATGTACCACATTTTTTAAAATCCAGTCCACTTTCAATGGGCAGCACGGTTGGTTTCATGTGTTTGCTATTGTGAATAGTGCTGCAGTAAACATGCATGTGCAAGTATCTTTTCTGTAGAATGATCTGAGTTTCTTCAGGTATATTCCAAGAAGTGGGATTGCTGGGTCATATGGAAAGTCAATTCCAGATCTTTTAAAAATCACCACATTGTTTTCCATAGAGGTTATACTAGTTTACACCTCACCAACAGTTGTAAAAGCATTCCCTTTTCTCCACATCCTTACCAGCATCTATTGCTTTTTGATTTATTTGTGATAGCCATTCTTATTGGAGTTAGATGATATCTCAATGTGGTTTTGATTTGCATTTCTCTAGTGATTAGTTGGTTGACCCTCCCAAAACCCGGAATTTATGTATAAAAATCATGTATTTATTCTTACATGTTTAAACTTCAATCACTTCCATTTCAACTTCAAGTACTCCTCATTTGATTCAATACACCTATCAAGATGTTTTTCCACTGCTCAAAACAGTTTGCAGACTCATCAATTTGGATGCCTTTTAGTGCTTCTGCTGTTTGATGTTTCACCTCTTACACATTGACAAACACTCCCCCTTGAGGACATTTTTCATCTTGGAAAACAAAAAATAAGTCACTCAGTGAGAATGAGTGAATAGGGAGGGTGGGGCACGGGGGTCATGTCATTTTTTATCAAAAACTGCTGAACACTCAGCTGCGGTGTGCTCGTAAATCACCCATCATTAAATGGGCAAAAGTGTTGAAAGACTCTCCCAGAGAAATTCACTGAAACTGAATGCAGCCTCTCACTACAATGCAACCTGGTACTCTGATGCTGATAGGATTCTAAAATAGTTACCTAGTGAGGGAAATCTACTACAAAGCGCTCACCCTCCAAAAGATAATTCCACCTTTTCTTGGGGTCCCCGTCATATGTGAAAAAGCAGAAAAGAAAAGCTTATAAATGTTTTAAATAATATTATCCATGTTATGCTACTTAAACTCTATGGTTAAGTCTGAGTAATTTTCATAAGGTAATTATAAAATGTAGTGGTCATTAAAAAAGAATTTTAAAATAGGAGTGCAATAATATTAAAAAGTTAGCAAAAACTTTAATAAAATTCTTATAGGCCTACATTCTCTTGATAGGCAATGAAGCAAGGTTAGACAATAATAAATAAAAAGATGACAAAGATCATTCCCTTTGAAAGCTTACGACTGCTTTTCTAAAACACTCCTGTCAGGATGGAAATCAAAACTAAAATTGTAAGCTCTTTAGAATTAAATGACAATGATAATGTTAGCTATTAACAAGTATGGAATTTGACCACAGTCATACACTGAAGAAAATTCAGTATTGAATGCCTTTATTATTAAATGAGACTAGGCATTTAACTCAAGCATGTAATACAACAAACACAAGTCAAAAGAAAAGAAAATAATACATAAAAAACTAGGCATTTCTTTTGAAGTCTTACAAAAGTGAAAGTAAAGGAATTTTTAGTTGTTTGTTCACCTTTTGCTTAATCCTCAAGGACAAAGATCCTAACCCAAATTAAGATCTGCAGAGCAGTTCCTAGAAAGCTGACTCATCAGCTGGCAGTGGGAAAAAAAAATCAAGCAGCATTCTTATTTACTCTGCAGAACCTATCAAAGTCTCAGGACTGGGCTATCAAGAACCTATGAAAGTGAATGAAAAGGCGAAGCTAAAACCAGAGAGAATTGGTTACTAGTCTGTTTAAAAAGTTAGAACTTCAGTATCCTCTCCAGGTCTCCACAGAGCCTTTTAAATAGTTCTCCCACCCTCAAGATTGGACGGGGGTTACTGATTTTCCTGGAGAAAGTAAAACAGAGGGCACCAGGACAAGGTGAAGGGGAGGATATTTTGCTGAAAATAGGGGAGGTAAATAAGTCAACACATTGAATCTGATACGTGCAGCCCTCTTCCCCAATAGAGTTTTCAGAATGCTGGCATCCAGGCAGTTGAATCTACTAGGAAATGGACTGGGTTTCCCTAAAATAAGAGACACAGAGATGCTTACCTCAGGGACATCCTAAAGAACTTCACAAAATTGAAGACCATGGGCAACAAACCTCACACACAAACTTACACAGCTTCCAGTCTGTTTTTTGGTTACCGATTTTGATAGCTAAAAACAAAAGCATGAACCATGAAAGAACAAGGCAAACAGGGAAAAGTTAATTAGAAGGCAAGGCACAGTAAAACTCTTTAGGAAGAAGGAAATTTCAGAAGAACCATTAATATCTTCAGAGGGCCAAGAGAAGATACAATATAAATGAAGCAAGAATAGAATGCTCTAAGATATTTCGAGAGTAAAGAACTCTTCGCCGGGTACAGTGGCTCATACCTGTAATCCTAACACTTTGGGAGGCTGAGGTGAGAGGATTGCCTGTACCCAGGATTTTGAGACAAGTCTGGACAACATGGCAAGACCTCATCTCTACAATAAATCAAAAAATTAGCTGGGTGTGGTAGCACGCAACTGTAGTTCCAGTTACTCTGAAGGTTGAGGCAGAAGGATCACCTGAGTCCAGGAAGTTGAGGATGGATGTGGTAGCCAAGAGTGTGCCATTATACTCCAGCCTAGGGGACAGAGTGATACTCTGACGAACAAACAAATAAAACCCTCAGCAACTGAAAAAATCATAGAAGTGAAAGACTCAATAGAAGGACTGGAAGACAAAGTAGAAGAAATTTACTAAAAAGTAGGGAGAATCAAGGAGAGAAAAGATTGAGGATTGACCCAGGATGTTGGACATCTAAATGAAAGGAGTTCTATACAGGGAGAGTATGTACAAAAAGATGAAGGAAAGACTATTATCAAAGAAAAATTTTTTTTTAATGTCCTGGGACTAAATGATATGAGTATTCAGGTAGAATAGACCTATAAGTGCTTAAAATAGATCCAATCCAAAGTATGTTATCATGATATGAAAGCTTATAATGCTTCATATCAAAGGAAAGAGCCTACAAATTTCCAGACAGAAAAACAGAAATGTTTCATACAAAGATCAAATATCAGAAAGAATTCTATTTTTTGACAGTAACACTGAAAGCTAGAAGTGCTCAATCAAGACATGCCTTTTGAAATCACAGAAGAACAATTTCCAAAAAAATATGAGAAACCCACTCAATATAAGTTTTTTAAAAATAACAATGTCTATAAAAATAAAAAATAAAAATATTGATACTGCTCAGTGTTAGTAAAGATATAGGAAAACAGATACGTGTAGTATTCAGTTGTTTGAAACAACAAAAATACATCAGGGTCCATATTACCTGCAGGATGCACCAAAGGTCATTCTGGTGTCAAATTGTCTTTTTCTAGGTCTGATATTGGAATTAGGAGCTAAAAAAAAATCCAGCAGTTATTTAATTAATTCATCAGTCACCTAAAAAATATGATTCATTTAAATTAAATGCAGGCTTCTGATGACAAATAAAACCCTCAGTGAGATCTCAGGGTTCTTGCAAGTTTAGGCTTCCCTTAGTGAATCTGTAATGCAGGCATTGGGCTTAGATGACTTAGATGGTTTTTACAGTGTCTTACAGCCCTACATGTTATATTTTTAAATAGCTATAAAGTATGTTTTGCAAACTCATGGCAAACAAAGCTTTGCATTCCTATAGCATAAAACAACCATGCTATAATAGTGTTACTCACAGTCAATAGGGCTTTGTGTGATACAGTGGTGTCCAAGTGATTTGTGACCTTCCACCTCTTTCTAACTTTTCCAGTAGAGGGCTAGCTTTTCTCAGCCTTTTGTGATTAGTAGACGTTCTAAGAAAAGGAAAGTTTGTATCAAAATTCTGACAATAGTTGTTTTAGGCTGGGCATGGTGGCTCAAGCCTATAATCCCAACATTTTGGGAGGCAAGAGGGTTGTTTGAGCCCAGAAACTCAAGACTAGCCTGGGCAATATAGTCTCTATAAAAATAAATAGCTGGGCATGGTGGTGTGTGTCTATAGTCCCAGCTACACCAGAGGCTGATGCAGAAGGATCACCTGAGTCTAGGAGGTCAAGGTTACGGTGAGTCATACCACTGTACTCCAGCCTGGGTGACAGAGTAAGAACTCGACTAAAAAAAATTGTTTGAAGAAAAGAAGTAGGTTTTTCCTAGGAATTCCCTAAAGTCCATATGATATTGGTCTCTTCAGAATAATGAAGCACTGCCAATTAAACTTCTTGAATCAGGTCAGTTATGGTATTTGATTACCTAGTCTGAATCTAGTGAAAATATACAAGGGAAATGAATACCATAGTGAGCTTTTGAAAGTAAGTTCAGAAGTGTTTCTTACTGGCATATTTTAATAAGAGATTCTAACTTGCAGATTCAAATATTTCTGAGAATGAAGTAAACATTTACTGGAAGAAAAAATCTCGTTAATAAATTACAAAACTGAGAGAATTTTAATTGACATTTAAAATAAATGAAAACAGCAAGAATTGTATTTAAAAATCCCAAAATTGGTAAGACTGATGATTTTGAAATTTCCGTTTTCACAATTTTACTTATAGAATAAGCACATCATTCAGAAATATAGAAACAGGAAAGGGGCTGCTTTCTTTAAGGGAAAGTTATTTCTCATGGTAGTGTTTCTCAAAGTGCCATCCATGAGCTACTTTTCCTAGAATAATTTGTGATGCTTGCTAAAAAACAAAAACAAAAACAAAACCCTGATGTCTGGACTTCTTCTCCCTGAACAAGAATGAAAGGCGGATCTGGGAATTTCTAAATTTACCAGTATCCACAGAGTGTTCTATTGCCCACTAGAATTTGAACACACTTTCTTAGATAGCTGTTAAGGTTTGTGTACTCTATATATAATTGTTTGTATGTACTTTTGAGTGACTATCCCATCCAAAAATTTATATTTAAAATTTTGGACTTTCTCTTTGACAATTATTTCAAGTCATCAAACATATGTACATATGTATATATGTACACACATATACTCCTCAACTTTTGTAAATTTTTGTCGGGAACATTTGTGGCTGTGAGTGGGACCATATAATAGAGAACAAAGTCATATCAAAGGAAGAGATTGTGAGGGAGGGATCAGAACCAAGAACCCCATCTTTACTGGCATTGAACACTGAATTGGAGACTTGCCTGAGGATGCCATGCTCCATTTTTCATTCACGTGAAACATGAGAAAGGCCACGGGTTGAGACTAGGGTGCTCTTTATGTGAGAAAGACAGGTAGATTCTCTTGACTGATGCAGTGAAGACCAGAAATATGGTGGGAAGCCAAGGTGGGAGGATCACTCGAGGCCAGAGTTTGAAAACCAGCCTAGGCAATACAGAAAGACCCTATCTCTATGAAGAAAAAAAAAAATTAACTGGGCGTGGCGGTACACCTGTAGTCCCTGTTACTTGATGCTGAGGTGGAAGAATCCCATCCCTTGAGCCCAAAAGTTCAAGGCTGCAGTGAGCTGTGATAGCACCACTTCACTTCAGTCTGGGTGACAAGTGAGATCCTGTCTCTATAAACAAACAAGAAAGGGAATGATGGGACAGGTGGGCTGAGAATTTGGAATGGCACATAGTAAATAATAGGAAGTCACTGCAGTTTCAAATTGAGATATCAGACAGATTCTGGAAAAGAATTGGATAAGTAAGTTTAAGACAATCAGGAAGAAAAAAAGATTAAATGTCTTTTAACAATCACAATTAAAATTAATTAAAATATCCTAAGTAGAAATATAATTTGGCTTTTTCCAAACTTCAACAAAATAAAATACTTCATTCTTGAAAATCACTGCTCTGGCTATTTTACACTATCCACTTTTATTCTCTCTAATTATGCCCTCCAGTTAAAAATATAGTATATCAGGATTTGTTTCTGATTTCAGGTTCTTAAACTTTAAGTTGACTGCATAAAAGCTAGAGAAAATATTTTAATTAGTGTAACATTTAATATTTTATAGTAGAGAATTTTTCTGTACAATGTCCCAAAGAATATACAGCACAAGAGTTCTTTATTTAAAACACAGAAATAATGTATGAATTCACTTGAAGAATAATATTTTCTCCATTGGGTCTTGTCAGCAAATATTTAACCCTAGTTTATAAAAATAGCCCACTATATCATTGATAAGTTTTTACCATATTTTTGGAACATAACATAAGTGTGAATCATGAAAATAATATTAGTTATTCATTTGTAAACCAAGCTTTGAGTGTGTCCTCCGGCCAGAGGTGTAACCTTTCTGTGTGTAATTTAAATATGGCAGCTTGGGCCAAACTGATTGATTCAATCAAGCTCTCAGTCTGGGTTTCAATTATGTGTATGTGATTTGCCAAGATTATTTTTTAACACTGATTTTATGTGCCTTTGATAGAGCCTGCATTCTCCAGTGTGGTAAAACTGAGAATGCAGGGTTACTTGACACATTTATATGACCTACCTGACCTCTGAAGACACATGAGTCTGTCACTGCCGGAAAAAGATCTATTCCAAGTCCCCAAATTGTCATTAATAGGCATTTGCTGAATCCACTAGGTGTCAGCACACCAAGCATTATCACTCCAATATTGATAGGGATTTAATCAGGAAAAAAATTTAGAAAGTGTAAAAAAAGCCAAATAGCTTTCAGTATTTGCATATGCCCACAATCAAAAAAAATTTTTTTTGCCCTTTTGTGCAAGTTGCCACACTCATTTGCTTTGTGTTGCTTTGTTCCTCCTCTCTAAGGACCAGGAACTCCACAGTTATTAATTCTGATTTCAGCTCAAGATGACGCCTCTGTAAGTTAACCTTTCAACTCATCTTCCTTGCAAAAGTCCATAGCAAAAACAGGCTACAAGAAAGGAAAATTGTTAAGTTAGAGTCTGGATCAAAAAAAAGGAAAATTATTCCATGGATCAGAAATTGATCAGAAATGCAATGTTATGCACAGAGCCAAAGCCACACATAAATTCTCACTAGAATAACTATTTTGAAAATATACTTCAGTAAGAAGAAGAAAAAGAAACCTAGAAGAAAGGTATGGAATACAAAAAAAATGGGTGGAAACACAGAAATTGATAAAGTATAAACAAATGTTTCTAAACTATTGACTGTAAAAAAATTCTCAATTTTTGTTTGTTTTGTTTCAAGAGCAAAACTAAAACTCTAGATAACAGTGAATTAAAGAGAAAATGTGAATGGGCAATTACAAAGTGCTAAGGGATTTTTGCCATTGTTCGAGACAAAAATAAAATTACTGAGCATCTTGGATTATTTAGGAAAAATATAGTATAATATGTATGTTGAAGAATTAAAGGCAAGCAGTCAAAAAATGAAAACACTATTGATAGATTTCAAACCAAAAAGAGGGGAAATATAGAAAGTTTCACTGATTCAATAAATTATAGGAAAGAGAAAAAAAAGAAACCTGACAAATGAAGGTGAGCAGAAAATCAAAACTAAGAGAATAGAAAAAATTATAAATCAATAATCCAAAATCTGAAAATGGAATAAGCTTACTATTTTTTTTTTTAAAGAGACTGTATAATTAAGTTAAAAAATCTAGGTAAAGTGTCTTTGTCCTTTTGGGCTGCTATAACAAAATACCATAAACTGAGTATAAACAACAGAAATGTCTTGCTCACAGTTTTGGAGACTGGGAAGTCCAAGGTCAAGGCACCAGTAGATTTGCTTTCTGGTGAGGGCCTGTGTTATTGGTTCACAGATGATGGCTTCTAGACATGTTCTCACATGGCAAAAAGAACAAGGCAGCTCTCTGGAATCTCTTTTATAAAAACACTAATTCTATTCTCACAACCTAATCACTTCCCAAAAATCCCACCTCCTAATACCATCATATTGGTGATTAGGTTTTAGCATACTAATTTTGGGGAGACAATATTCAGACCATAGTACATAGCCTTCTTATAGAGATACACATAAAATAAAATCAGGGAGATAAAACTAAAGGGATGGAAAGACTTGTCCAATGCAAATAATAGTCAAATAATAAACCTCAAAAGCTCAAATAGCATTATCAATTTCAGACAGAATTTAATTTATGGAAAAAACATTCTATGAATAAAGAAGTAAGGAACTTAATAATAACAGGAATCTTTAGTACTCATAAACTTATATTCACCTAAAGAACAGTCTTGAATTCTAGAAAAATTCTAGGAAAATTAAATGCCTGAAGCAAAATAGACAAATGTATCATATATTGAGAGATTTTTAGCACACTGCTATAAGATACCAATTGCTTACTTAATTTACAAAAGTGTAAGAATATAGAAATAAAAAATGAAATTAACAGGTTTGATGTAATGGATTATTTTCAAAATCACTTTCAGAAATTGATGGCATAATAGGTAATAAAGACAATCAAAAAGCAAAAGCAAACAAACAAAATAGCACAAATCACATTCATTCTCTGACCACCTTAAAATTAAATGAGAACTCAGCAATAAAAATAGCAAAGTAAACAAATAAAAGTATTAATAAAATGATAAATAACATATACATATTTGTAAACTCTAAAATGTACTCCTGAATAATTTATAGACTGATTTTAAAAAGTATCATCATGGAAATTACAGCATATTTAAATACAGTAATATTTACATAATATTTAAGACTAGAATGATAATAAATTTGTTACATACTGAAATTTGCAGAATGCAGCAAAACAGTTATTAGAATTAGATTTTGTAGGCTTAAATGTTTTGATGAAGAAATATTGAAAAAAATTAATAAAACACTCAGCTTAAGAAGTTAGCTGAAGAATAGGGTAAATATAAAAAATGTCGAAGGAAGCAGTTCAAAAGAATGGGATCAGAGAGTAATGAAGTACAAAACAAAAACAACAACAAAAAACTGGAGATCAACAAAATAAAAAGCTAGTTTTTTTGTTACAATAAGAAAATAGAAAACAATAAAAGAGTACAGGGATATGCATACACAAACAACATTAAGAAAAAGATGCCGGGCTCCGTGGCTCAGCCTGTAATCCTAGCACTTTGGGAGGCCAAGGTGAGAGGATTGCCTGAGCCCGCGGGTTTGAGAACAGCCCGGGCAACTTGGTGAGAACTCATCTCTACAATAAATAAAAAATTAGCCGGGCGTGGTAGCGCGCGCCTGTAGTTCTGGCTACTTGGAAGACTGAGGCAGAAGAATCACCTGAACCCAGCAGGTCGAGGCTGTGGTAGCCATGAGTGTGCCACTGCATTCCAACCTGGGTGACAGTGAGACTCCAACTCAATAAAAAAAATTTTTTTAATTTTAGAAAAAGAATAAAACAAGAGACGCACCAACAAGGGTGCCTGCATAATGAACATTTGTATATCTAACCCCGAATTGTACCCCATATCTTTAAAATAAAAAATTAAAAATAACAACAACAAAAGAGACTTATTAATAGATTTAGAGGGAACTTTTTAAAACCAGCTTGAACATTAAAAACTTTAATAAAATACTTTTCAGCCGGGCTTGGTGGCTCAGCCTGTAGTCCCAACACTTTGGGAGGCCAAGGGGAGTGGATTGCCTGAACCTAAGGGTACGAGACCCACCCGGGCAACTTGGCGAGACCTCGTCTCTACAATAATCAAAAATTAGCTGGGCGTGGTAGCATGTGCCTGTAGTTCCAACTACTTGGAAGGTTGAGGAGGAAGGATTGACGGAGCCCAGCAGGTCGAGGCTGCGGTGGCCCGGAGCATGTCACTGCACTCCAGTCTGGGAGACAGAGTGAGATTCCAACTCAATAATAATAATAATAATAATAATAATAATAATTACCTTTCAAAAAACAAACAAGAACTTCAAAATCTGACCCAAATTGACAAAGAAATTTCAAATAAACCCGTAGCTAATGACAGAAATCAAACTAGTAATGAAAAGTTTCTCCCAACATTTTTCCTCATTCCTTAAAAAAGATGGCACCTTCTAGACTTGTTCTAGAAAACAGATCAGATGATTTTTCAGGGAGGGAGTTAAACTTTCCAGGATCATTTGTCCTATCTGAAACCATTTCAGAGAGAAAAAGAGAGGGGAAGTTACCCAGCTAATTTTATGAGGCACATATAACATTGGTACCAAGACAGGACAAGGATGGTACAAAAATGGAAAGTCATAGGCAAATTATACATATGACTTAAATGCAAAAATCAAGTACTAGCAAATTGAACTCAACTTACATATCCAAGAGGCCAAAGTGTAAGCTTGAATGCATTTTTTGACCTGGCGTCAGAAGTCACACCCAATGTTGTGGTCATGCACATCAGCCCTGACTCAGTACGTGAGTCACCAGGAGGAGATGAGGACCACTAGGGACCCCCATCGAGGCTAACGTCAACACCGATAGTCTCCCTCTTAAAAAATAAAAATCTGTGTAGCTTATTAGCCTCTCTATAAGAAGTGCTAGTATAAACTGTTTCATTTTTTAAAGTAAACTTGTTATTTTGCGATAATTATAGATTCCCATAAGCAATAATACAAGATATATATATTATATAATAAATAATTAGATAAATACTGCTTACCCTTTACCCAGTTCTTCCAAAGGTAACAACATACAAAACCATAGTACATCACAACCAAGATATTAACATTGATACAGCCAAGATATGGCACCATTCTAACACCGCAACTGTTCTTCATTTTGCCCTCTTGTTTATTTATTTTTTAATCCTGCATTTGTGTAATCCATAACTGTCTGACCATGGAATCCCTTTTATTCACCTAACACCTACTGATTCCTACAGAGTACACTTTGGAAAATGCTGTTTTCAGTCTTTAGTTGAAGGGAATATCAAGGAACCCAGTGTACATGGCACCTTAGGATCAGACAACCCTTTGTAAAAACATCTTCCTTTTGGACTTCTTGCATGTGCAATCTGTAATGGAAAACCTGATTTCTTTCTTAATGTGCAGTAGAGGAAGCCCTGTCTCAAGTGGTTTGGCTTCCCTTTCTATTCAGGTATGGTGGCTCTTCCCTTTTGCAGGCAAGGTGGAACAATACTCTGGAGCCTCCTGGTCTAGATACAGGTCTCAAGGGAGTGCTTGGGGAAGACTTACCAAGGGCTTCTGGAACTGGGTGGGAGGTAGAGTCAGAATTCCTAAGTCCTTTTCACCCACCGAGATTCCGTTCATGTCCATGGGTTCTCCCTCTTCACTTCCCGCCTCTTACATCTTTCTCAAAATGTCTCAACCCTTTGAAAGCCAAGTTGGGTGGTCCTGTCTTTACCCTATGATGTCACTCAGAAAATTAGTAACTCCCGCTAAGTGTGGCTGTGGCTTTTATATGTTGCAGAGATCTAAGACTTACAAGTAACTCATAAAATTAGCTATCTCCAATTTGGTGTATGTTTGACTTGAGAGCATCTCATAGGAATGACAGTTACCAGGCTCTGGCTGAGACCCCACTCCTCCTGGGAGGAGATTTTGAGGAGGAGGTAGAGAATTAGCTGAGGATTAGAGGGCATTTCTGGATCAAACCTGCAGGAGCGGGTAGAAGGAAGGGCTGAACACCTGAACCTCTAAGATTGTCATTTTAAAGAAAGTTTTGTAATTTTTTCTTTAATACTTTTCTGGAGCAATTTTCCTTCTGGACAACTCCAGTCTGCCCCAACTGCTAAGGAAAAACTGACATCTGTTTGCCCATATCCTGGGTGGGTAGGAAAGGTGGCAGGAGCCTGGCATGGTGGTATCTGCTGAACAGATCCTGGGGGAGGGGGGGACAGGAGAGAGAAGACACCAGCCTGGCAGGAACAGTGTGTACACCTGGGCAGGTCCCTCCTTCTCAATAAGAGTATGTTCTTCACTCTACAAAAAAGATACCTTCACATGCATGTTTATGGCAGCACTATTTACAATAGCAAAAAGATGGAACTGTGTTGCCCATCGAAACTGTACTGGATTAAATAAATGTGGAACATACACACAATGGAATCTTATGCAGCCATAAAGAAGAACAAGATTATGGACTTTGCAGCAACTTGGATGGATTTAGAGCCTATAACACTCAGTGATCCATCATGGAAATAAAGAACTGAGTATCTATATGTTCTTACTCATAGCAGGCCCTGAACATTTACCATAATACTATAAGAAAGGGTTTGGCTGTAAAGGAATACTGTGGGGGGGGGATGGTGGGGGAGGGAACAACATCAATAAGGGTACCTGATCTCAAACCAGGCAAAGTGGGGACCAAAGGGGGGCCCAAAATTTACCTGTAGGTTGACTGCCTAATCCTGAATTGTTCCCCACATCTTTAAAATGAAATTTTAAAAAGTGTGTGCGCTGTGTGCCTGAGAGCAAGCAGAGATGCTCTTACAGGTCACTGATGTGCAGGAGGAAGGGAAGGATGAGAAAATAAAACCTGGAGCTCTTAAATGTTCGTTTATGTTTAGTTTTTAGAAGACAGAGAGATACTGTGAACTGCTAACCAGTTCTGGGTAGTAGGTTTGCCGCCAGAGGGGTAGTGGACGCCAGGTTGGCCAGCAGCTTCTCTGAGGGCTTCTTCGAGCTGCTTTCTGGGATGGGGAGGCAATGATGGACCCAGCTGTTCGCCGTTCTTGTAAGGAGTGTGACGGATAAGGAAGGCACAAAGGCAGGACACCCGTGCGACACCTGATAGTTTGGGATGTAATTGTGCTGGCTATGAGTAGCCACAGGTTGTTCTAGAGGAGAGGAGGGTTAGAACCAAAGGGGTGTGGCCTGATGAGAGGGTGCAGGGGAGGCTACCTGCGATTCGTGAGAAAACAATCGTTATGAAAAGGAGAGAGACAGGCCAACATTAAATATGACATCGTTCCCAAAATGTCCCAGCACTTTGAAAACCAAGTTAATACTCAGCTCAGCCTAGAAGACGTTCTAGGTTTTTTTCCCCCTCTGCGCTCTTCCAGGAAGCCTTCCGGGATTGCACTCCTTCCCCACGGGGCCCGAAGGTGAATAGACCAGGTGCCCTAGCCGGCCTCGGCTTGGCGTGTTCTTGGCTCTCGGTCCTCCGGAGGTGACCCCGGCCGGGAACATGGCGGAGGGGATCAAGAGGGAACAGCTCAAAGCCTGGAGGGAGACTCAGGAGAGCGCAGGGCGACCCGGCGGCTGCACCGGCGGATCCAGCCTAGCTCCGCATCCCGCTAGCCCCCTCCCCGGGCATTAATTAGTCGGCGTCCCGCGGGGCCCGGCCGGCCAGGGGTGTCGCCCCCACGCCAGCGGGGCGGGCGCGGGCTGAGGCGGTCGTGGGTTTCATTGCACGGGTTGAGGTGACCTTGAATCCTGAGTTAGGCATCCGGTATTGGATTCCTTTCAAATCCATCTCCCCGAGTTCAAACCCCCCTTTCCCCATCTGTCACAGCACACAACGGTCGCTCTGCACCATACACAAACACAAAGTCGTGGACACTCTTTTGACACCACCCCTAATCCCGACCTCCTCCCCCGTGTCCATCATGAAAAGACCCAGTCACAGGGGTAGAGACCGGGTCTCCAATCGGGATCTCAAACTGGAAGAGCCGGCCGCAAGGCCCCCTGAATCTCACCCATCTCCTTTAGACGGTGGTTTGTGAAAACCCATTCTTTGGGCCCGTCCTTATTTTCTTTCCCATGTGGTTAGGACTTTGTCCTCTCCCAGATATTGAAAAGTTGTTCCCTTCCTCTATACTAAAAAGGTGCCCGCGCTATTGTTACAGCAAGAATGAAAGGGTGGGTAGCTGAGGCGAAGCCACGTGTGTCTACACAACCC
>NW_007036292.1:35750-53148 GCF_000164805.1 Carlito syrichta | reverse complement strand
GACGACCTGGGCCAGCTTACGGGGAGGAACTTCAGGTAAACTGCGGTACCAAGGGCATTTTTTCTCCCTTCCTTTCTAACTTGGGTTGATCAGGGCTTCCTCTATAAAGTTAACACTGTTACAGGTTTCTTATGTAATGCTGACCCACTGAAAAGAAGCATTCAAATGATGACTTTGCCATTTGCTTGCCAAATTGATACCTTAGAGAACAATGTTCCGAGTTAGCGGGATCTGCCCCTAATAACCTCAATAACTGGAGAGTAGGAAGTAAACTGTAGGAGTGAGAAATAGCTTTTACCCCTTTGAATCTTGACACTGATTACCAGGGATTTGAGTTCGAGTGAGTGGGTTAAATAGCTAGGAAACTCAAACAGAGCAGGTCTTCAAAAGCAAATGCAATGCAGAGGAGTCATTATTTCACAACCTTAAGCTGGAGAATATTGGGTGGGGGGAAGGAGGTGGGGGAGCGGGTGGAAGCCTTGAATGCACCAAGTTGAACTAAGTGAAGGAAGGCAATTATGAGTGAACCCAATTCAAGAAGCATTGTGTTAATGGATCAGATAGTTGCTTGCCAGCCAAAGATGGGAAATGCATGTGACTTTCCTGGTGAGCTGTACAAAGTATTTTGTAGACTGAAGATATTTCACTCTGTGTCTCTCTTCTTTGGAATATGGCTTTGTAGGAAAACGGAGTTGGGGTCCAAATAAATCAGTTCAAATCCTAACTTGGGCCTTTCCAGGCTGCATGACCCAGGGAGTGGAGGTGAGGGCAAGTTATCAACTTCTCAGAACCTCTGCTTCTTCATTGTTTTAACAGGCATTTAATACATATTTTTAAAAAATAAACAAATGACTCTAATTCATCAGTAATACTGTTTATGTTTTATATATAGTTCACATACTTCCTGTTTTATCTGAAAGACAGTAGAGTAGTCCCCGGGTGTCCATGAGGCATTGATTCCAGGACCCCCTACACTGGGATATAAAAAAATCCAAGGATGCTCAAGTCTCTTACATAAAATGGTACGGTATTTGCATATAACCCATGCATATCGTCATGTATATGTAAATCATCTCTAGATTATTTATAATTACTAATAAAATGCACGTAGCATTTTTTGTTTTCTTTAGGGAATAATAATAAGGAAAAAAAAATCTGTATATGTTCAGAACCAATGTGGCCATCTATTTTTTTCCAAATATTTTTTGATCCAAAGTTGACTGAATCTACAGAGGCGGAACCTATGGGTAAAGGGAACTGACTATATTTTTCAAACTAATCTAAATATTGGCATTTTCCAGGGAAGATCTTAAGAAATCATGCAAATATTCACTTGAATGTAAAGATTTCTCTTTTGCTTTTTGCCAAGATTTTTTATGGTTGGTTTAAAAAAAAGATTTGGGACTTATGCTGTTGATTAAAAGCATTTTTCATTTTCTCCCTCCTTCCTTTATGTGGAAAGAATTGATGTCTTTGAAAATAAAGACAGAAGATAGGCAAAAAAAAAAAAAAAAAAAGTGTTTTCTTACTTACAATTGATTCTATTTAAGAATAATAAAAGCACAAACTGTGACCTGAAGAAGCTAGCACCAACTCTGTAATCAAACTTCTGATCAATTAAAATGAAAGCATGAGAAATCCTTAGTTAAGATTGCAC
The DNA here is from genome assembly GCF_000164805.1 of Carlito syrichta. Classification (NCBI taxonomy): domain Eukaryota; kingdom Metazoa; phylum Chordata; class Mammalia; order Primates; family Tarsiidae; genus Carlito; species Carlito syrichta. The sequence goes on along the minus strand of NW_007036292.1, from coordinate 51,491 downwards.
AGAGGGACACCTTGTCTTTCAAAACCCATTTTGACTTTAGGTGTTTTCCAATTTTCTTGTCTATCTCTAGGTTGATATTTAGCCTTTTCAGGGTGCAAAGATACTTTGGAGTGTCAGCAAAAAATGGAAGTATTCTCCTGTCCCTGGAATTTTTACATCCCTGGGGGTGAGAGGGAAAAGGAAGATTGATTAAATCATAAGCAAATTAATAGTGCTTTCATTCTGTTCTCAGGACCATATGACAGGATTTACATGGCAAAGGTTGGGTTTGCATTATAAAGAAGTCCTTTGGGCATATTATAACTAAATCCTCTTAGGCAAAGGCCTGCAAAGACTTGCCTTGACTCACTGAATGTTATTTATAAAGTATCCCAGTTCTACATAAAACCGAGTGAACAATGACATGATAGATGCTGTTTGGAGTACATCTCAAAGGATTTGGAGTGGGCTGGGGGGTGGTGGTGGTGGAACACAACTGGGTGGGATGTGTGGACATAAACTTGACACCAGGTGTGAAAGTGGAGAGGGAATTTCTGTGGTCAAGTGTAGAGTGACTTCTACATCAATTTATCCGACCTAGTGATGGTGTAGTGTTGGGAGATGGAAAAACTCACACTGGGAATAGGAATTAGCACACAGATCCAAAGAGGCTAGAGCACTTAGCTAAATTAAGCTGAGGAGGGAATGCCAATCAACAGCTATGAATGAGGCTTAAAGGACAGAAATTTCAGTGTAATGCAAGGGACAAACAGGAAAAGGATGACAAGGTTTAAAAGAAAGTCAGTGTGTCTTCTGTGGCAGTGCCAGAATTTCCTGTGTTGCAAGTAATTTGGATAGCCATCTCCTTAGGGACACCTAAGAATATTTGTCTGGAAGCTCTTCTGCAGGGCAAATATACTGATTTTACTTAGATTGCATATTTATTTGGAGTGGCTGGCTGCAGATGAAGGAGATAGGGGTGGCTAAAACATTCTCCCTGCACCTCCTCTTCTATTATTTAGAGGCTTTAGATTGTAAAAAGGAGGAAGGAGGGAGGAGGAAATCACGTCAGTTAGGATTTTCCAGAAAAACAGGACCAATGGGATATATCTATATTCTATATATACATAAAATGTTTGTGTCTATATATCATTATATATATATGAGCCAATTCCTTATAATATTATATATTTTGGAGACTGAAAAGTCCCATGATCTTCCATCTGCATGCTGGAAACCCAGGAAAACCAGTAATATAAATTCCAGTGCAAGTCTGAAGTCCTGAGGACCAAAAGCACCAATTCTCAGTCCAAGGGGAGGAGAAGACCAATGTCTCAGCTCAAGTTGTTAGACAGAGAGAGAGAAAGAGACAGAGAGAGAGAGAGAGAGAGAGAGAGAGAGAGAGAGATCAACCTTTGCCCACCTTTCTGTTCTATTCAGGTTCTCAATAGGTTGGGTGATGGCCACCCACAGCAGGGAGGATCATTTGCTTTATTCAATCCACCGATTCAAAGGCAAAGGCAAGTCCCTTCTGGAAACACCCTGAGAGATACACCTAGAAATAATGTTTAACCAGATATCTGGGCATCCTGTTGCCCAGTCAAGTTGACACATAAAATTAACATAGAGTAACTGTAAAAAATTGAGTTTTACTATAACACTATTAGGGCAATTATGGACCTGGTTACTTGCCACAAAAACCTGGCAGACTTTACAAAGACCATAAAAGAATCATGCTGGTAGTACAGAATGCAGGAGCCAGGAACCAGGTCACTGCAGGTATCCTTTAGTATCTTCTACTGTGGTGGCTTGGAGTCCCTGTTCTGCCCACATTGCTACTGCTCCCCAAGAAACCAAGTCTCTGTTACTCTTCTTCCTTCTGAGGTCTCTTTGATAGCCACTGTCTGTCTCTGTGTTGCCCATTTACATCTCTCTAGAAAAAATACCCAGATGATTCAATTTAGTAGCTAGGAGGTTAAAGTAGAAGCTCTTCCCCTCATAGGTGGCAGGAGAGGGGAGTCACTCTGGAAGACTGTGCTGTAAGAATGTCTGGGGCTGTCCCCTCTGTGTGAGTCTCCACCAAGGGAACCTCAGCAAAAGGGGCTGATACTGCCTCAGGAAATTTACTGTTTTCTTTTCTGAGAGTGAGCTCGGATTAAAGCATAAAAGACCAGGAAATAGGCTCAAGTTCCCTTAGTCTCAGTACCTACTGAATATGTGGATAGGAAAGGGCCTCAGAGGATATGAAGAACATTTTCCACTTTAAAGAACAATCCCCATCTCAGTCTATTTTCTGCTACAGAATAACTGAACTGTATAATTTATAAAGAAAAGGAATTTATTTCTCACAGTTTGGGAGGCTAAGAAGTCCAGCATTGCGGGGGCATACCTTGAGAGCCATCTTGCTGCTGGAACTCTGCAGAGTCCTGAGGTGACACAGGGGATCATATGGCAAGGGGGCTTAGTTTGCTGTAATGTTATCTCAGGTCTCTCTTCCCCTTCTTATAAAGTCACTGGGATCACTGCCATAATAACCCATTATTCCATTAATCTACCAATCCATGAATGGATTAATCTATTCATAAGGGCAGAGCCTTCATGATCTGGTCACCTCTTAACAGACCCCGCCTCTCAGGTTGCCACATTGGGATTACATTTCAATATGAGTTTCGGAGAGGACACATTTCAGTATGAGTTTCGGAGAGCACCCTTTTAACGACATTACTGGTGGGTCGCTCAGTCTCTCTTTGAAAACAACAAAAGCAACAATAACTCACTTTTATGGAGTGTTCATTACCTTTCATGTACAGGCACAGTACTCAGCACTTTCCCTGCTCACAAAATCATACATATTCACTGATCCTCACCAGTGGGATAAAGTAAGCACTCTTGATGTAACTAGTCACATTTTACGGACGAACCATCTATTGCTGTATAAAAAAATGACGCCTAGACATACTGAAAACAACCACCGTTTTATTTGTTTTGGTCCTGTGAGTCAAAGATTCAGATAGGGCTCACAAGGTCATCAATAATGTAAGAACTTCAGACTAACTGGTGTGGCAGGGTCTCTATGTTATGATGTTGACTAGAGTGGTTTTCCTGGGGCTGGAGGACCCAAGATAAACTTACTCATAGGTCTGGGTTGGGCCCTAGTGCTAGCTTTTGACTGAGGGAATTGGGTTCTCCTCTGAGTAGTCTCTTTCTCTCTCTCTCTCTCTCTGTGGTGTCTTATCCTTCAGTGGTTTAGACCAATCTTCTTTAAGAGAACAAATATGGGAGCTGCAAATTCCCTTAAGGGAGAGGGCTGTCAGTCACATAGTACCACTCTGCAGCATTCTACTGGGCAAAGCAAGTCACAGGGACAGCCCAAATCCGAAGACAGGGAGGGAAAAGAGATACCCCTTGGACGGGAAGAGCGGTGATAGCCATCATCACAGACCATCTACCATGAGGATGTGAGCTCACTGAAAATGGTAGGTTCATCTCTTTAACCAAGTCTGACCTTCAAGTCCCTGCTTAAAACTGCCTCAAATTTCCAGTAACAGCCCAATCAGTATTGGGCATTTGTATTAGTTAGACATTTTTCCAATTTATAGCTGAAATCTGCTACTACTTTCAGGGTGGAGATCTGAATTTAGGCTTGTTAAGTCTTCCTGCAGTTATGAAATGAACTATTTTTCTTTTCAGGATTAGTTCATAATGATTCTGGCAGAAGACCTCAGTGTTAAAGAATACACACACACACACACACACACACACACACACACACACATACCCTTTTCTGCTGTAAGGTGGATCTGCCTGGGCATCACAGAACAGAGGGAAATGTCACAAAGAAAGTCCTTAGAATATTCTCTCTCTATAGACCTATCTCACCCAAAATGGTGATTCTCATAACTTTAAATGATTGTTTCCCCTTTCATCTCTCACTCTTTTGAATATGCTTCTTTTCAGCTATTTTCTTTTATTCTCCCTGGATTCATTTGATGTACTATCCAAGAAAGAAATCTCATAGAGTCATGTCTTTCTCATTTTGTAGAATATAGACAATATACTGAGAAACACTGGTTGAGTTTGAGCCAGCAGAATGCTCAGCAACGGGCTCTGGAGCATGGATGTTTCTGGTAAACTACATATTTGGCTCTAGGCATTTCAGCTCTTGCTGGAAAGTCTCAGGAAATGTACTACTTTAATTTATTGCCTTTTAAACTATAGTATATGAACATATTTAAATTTTGGTTCACATGCAAATATCTCTCGACCCAGTGCAAGCTTTATGAATATTATTTAATGAGGTCATGATAGTGGGACCAAGTCCCTGAGCTGAAGATGGGGTTCTCAGGAAGTGATTTTGTTGACGAAGTTGACTAGTTTATGTAACTTCTTCTTCCACATAAAATTAAAGACCCTCTTCTTTTTAAAAAAAATGCTGCCTACTTGAAGATTTTACTATAAACTTAAACACATTCTTTCAACCAAATGAGGGGAAACTATTTTGTCATTATAATCATGGAGAATTTTACTCTTGTTCCTCTCACTCTTCAAAAGGAAATACGTGATTAATATGGGATTGGTCTATATCAGAATGGAATCCCAGTTCTTCCTAAAAGGAAGGCTCTAAACAATAGGGGATGTGGACTTTCGTTGGTCTATTATTACAGCAAATAGGCATCCCTGCCCAGAAACATTCTTTTATGAACTCCCACTTCATTAGACTTTTGATACCCTCTAAAAGATAAGATTTGCCTACATGACTATGAATGTAGTCCTGGGGCTGGGTGGTATTTGTATTTGGTTGGATAAAGTTCAGCTTTGAAGAAGAGTTATGTGATGATTTTCATTTTGAAAAGGAAGTCCTCCTACTATAGTGATACTGTTTGTCTAATCATGTAGAGTTTGCAAAATAAAAATTTTTCATGTGAGTTCCAGCTTACGTGTCTAATCAGGAAGTGTGATAACTAAAGATGTTCTGTAGTTATACAAATTAGAACTCTTTCTGTAGCTAAAATAATAACAACTTCTATTATGGATATTACATCAAAGCAGTGTCCACAGCTGTCTCAGCTGTACTCTTGTGTTTGCCTTCACAATTTCCTTTATCTCTTTATTCATTTATGTATTCACCAAGCTTTAAAAAACCTAGTATGTTTCAGGCACTAGGGATCTAAAGATGCATAGAGTGGTAACCCTTACCCTCTGGAGAAGGATAAGTAAGGGTAATTGTAGCCATATGCTAGGTGCCGTAGTGTAGGTTGAACCTGATGAGGCCTGCAAGGCTCGGGGAAGGCTTTTGGAGGAAGAAATGCTTCAAATCTCTAAGAAGAAGCAGGGGCAAAGTGGGGATGAGGTTTAGACAAAGACATTTAGGAGGGAATTACATGTGGCAAGGCAGAAAGGACACAGCTTGTTGGAAAAGCTGCAAGCAGTTGGGTGCAGCTGGAGACCTGTTCTCTTCAGAAAGTGTAAGAGTAAGAGTGAGTGTTCTCATGGAAAGGTAATCAGGGAGGGGTTCTGGAACCCCTCCATGTTAAGCCCAGGAGTTGGCACTCTATTCTGCAGGGCAGACAGCGATTAAGTTTCTGAAAATAAAAGTGGTGGTGGTTGTGAAAGGCAAAAAAAAGGACAAGGTCAAGGTAGGGGAGGGTTGAAGAAGAAACACAGGGGCAAGTAGTGCAGTGGGCAGAGGTTGGCACCAGAAGTTGGTTGGAGCGTTTTAGGTTCTGACTGCTTCTCCTTACTAGTTATGAGGACCTGAATCCAGTCACTTAAATTCTTGGCGCTTCCATTTCCTCATCTTAAAATGGTAATAATAATATGGCCTATGAGGTGAGAGGATTGCATGAGCCCGGGAGTTCAAGACCAGCATGGGCAACTTGGTGAGACCTCGTCTCTACAATAAATCACACACACACAAAAATTAGCCGGGTGAAGTGGCGTGCACCTGTAGTTCCAGGTACTTGGAAGGCTGAGGCACAAGGATTGCCTTACCCAGCAGGTGGAGGCTGTGGTGACTGTAAGCATGCCACTACACTCCAGCCTGGGCAAGAGAGTGAGACTCCAACTCAAAAATAAAATAATAATATGGCCTATTCTATAAAATTGTTGGGCTCTTTCAATGATTTAATATATGTTAGGCATCTAGAACAGTGTCCAGTTCATTATAGGAAATGTAGCTATCTGTTGTTAATAAATGTGATGTGATCAAAAATAAACTCAGAAAGCTTGCTTTGGTGATCCAGTAGAGAAAGGTTTAGGGGAGAAGGGCCAATAAGGAGGTTTATGAAGTTCACTCAATGAGAAACCATTGGACCAGAGAATTGATTCAAAAGATAGTTCAAAGATAAACTCTCTGGGACTTGGCGACTCATAGGATATGAGAGTGAGAGTGATGAGTCATGGGTGACACCCCATGTTGCCAGCTTGGCAGTCTCGGGGAGTGAAGTGTTGATAACAAGAAAAGGAAAAGAGGAGGAAGGGAAGCATTGGAGTGAGGCAGAGAGGAGTGAGCTCAGTTTTGTCGTGCTGTATTTGAGGCATCTGTGGGACATCAGAGGGAAGATGCTTAGCTGGATCTCTGGATCAGGCGTAGGAATTTGGATTTGAGATTCGTCACGCCATGGGTAGTAAGAGAAGCCATGGGCGTGGATGGGCTGGTGCAGATCATGTGTTTAGGAGGAAGAGGATGAAGGACAGAGGCCTGAGGAGGATCTCAGGGAGATCTGGATGTGGAGAACCCTGAACCTTTTCCTTCTGGGGTAAGGATGATGTTATAATGTGTCTGAAGTTATTCTATCAATTGAAATGATCCATAGGCAGCTAGCACATCCGAGGGAGAAGGGAATGCTGGAGACAGGGAGGAAGAAAGAAAGAACCTGGAAATGCCTGGAAAAGGTGACTAGGGCTTAAAGGGGAGGAAAATACCTTTTCTTCTGTCCATCTTCGTTTCATGACTAAGGCCTGTATGGCAAATGACAGATTAACAAGAGAAAAACATACAAATATGTTTAACGTAAGTTTTACATGCATAGGAATCTGCATGAGAAGTGAAGACCTGAAGAAAAAGTCAAACTGGAGCATTTTTATAGTAGGTGTGATGAGGAAAGGATCGTCATGGAGAAATAAGACAGGAATAGAAATAAGAATAGAATCTAATAGTAATAAACTAGGGGAAACTTAGCAAGGCCTGTTGTTCAGATTCTTCTCTGTGCCCCTTCATCTTCAGAGATAAAGACATCCCTTTCCTCTGGGTGGTTAGGCCACCTCTCACATCCTCATGGCCTGCTTCAGGGGAAGGTCAGAAAATCCTTCCTAGGTTTTAGACTTGCTTCCTGGAGAAGGGCAGGGGAAGGTCAGAAGACCTTCCTGCTTCTGCCATTTTCTCAAATTCCCTTCATCTGAAAATGTTTTGAAGTGTGTATCCTGAACCTCATCGTCTGAGGAGTTAGCAGAGTCCCTGTAGAAATGTTCCCAGGCAAGAGGGGACAGTGGCAAAATGGTAATTAACTTACTGTCAGTGTTGGACAGACATGATGAATAGCAGTGGGTCCTGCGGAAGGTGGAGACCAGAGCCAGGCTGGAGGGCAGCTACTCCTCAGAATAACCGCTGTTCATTTATTGTGTGCCCCACGTGATGCTAAACCTCTCAGATGGATGTGTTAATCCTCACAGCAACCTTCGGAAGTGGGTACTATGACCATCTGCATTTACCAATTAAGAAAGTCTTAAAAGGATGGTTGACTTGCCCAAGGCCCCATGTCAGGAAGTGGCAGTTTCAGGCTGTGAAGAATCCAGGTGTGTCCACTTCCTGAGACTGCTGTTGTTCTCTCGCGCATGTGGGTCAAAGTTTCATCAGGAAACAGATGGCCCCTTCCAACTGGGTAGTTTGAAGTGAGTTTAATAAAGCGGCCATTTTTTAAAGCGTGGGCAAGGAGGAGGGAACCCCCGCTCTGATTTCCTTACAGGACATCCCTGGTGCAAGATGTCAGGGTAAGGAACCAGGAGGTACCATAGGGGCAATTAGGCTGGGGTGGGGGATGAGGAGAAAGGCAGCAATGGGATCCTGGAAGGGGTGGCGAGGGAGCTGTGACCTGCTGAGGTGGCCAGCCTGAGATAACCCTGCAGGGAGGGAGGGAGCTTGGGGAATAATTTCCTGCCCTTGCGGTCCTGCAGAGTTCAGACCTCCGCATTAGCCAAAGGCAACTTGAAGTTGAAGGGTAAGAAGTCAGTCTTGGGAAATGGGAGAGGGTAGAGAATGGTACAGATTGGATAGGGAAGAACAGGTAGAATCTTCCAGATCAGCCAGCCAATGAAGTTGACTGAGAGATCTGAGCAGCAAGACCAGTCTGGCCTCAAAAGTGGACAAGCTTAGTTATAGTTCCTTACAATAAACTGAAATGTGTGACCCTAGGACTCTCCCAGGAGATCCAGTCAGGGCATTATGGTGGCACTACAAAGCCCCTTAGCAATCCCTTCCCAATTTCGGGGCCCGGAGGGCCAACAATGAAGCTAACACCACACTTGACAGTTCAAGGGGCTTCTCTTGGAGAACCTCAACCTACTCCACATTGTGCCTCCTGAGTACTTGTTAAAGAAATTCTATCCGATTTTTCCAGGGTGTTCCTGGTGGTCAAGTTTACACTGACAATGTGAAACTGATTTGTGACCTGGAGATCATTTAGAAGGTCCCTGTCTTGTTTCCTTCAGCGTAAAAAAGAGATATGTATGTGCCTTTGTGTGTTGTATGTGGGGGGGGGGGGATGGGGGTATGTGTTTGTGAGTGTATATGTGACGGTGTGGCTGTGTACTTGTGTTAAGAAAGAAAATGAAAGTAAGAATGAATGAATGAAGGAATGAATGAGCTGGAAATGAGACAGGATAAAATTGAGCTTGGGGCCAGACTGCATTCCTAAGCAATATGCCCACACAACGGCATTTCTTGTCAGCACCTTGTTCCTCCTACATCATCACCTTACGACTTGGTCCTGGTCAGCTGGTCCCCCTTGGCAGGAGAGTTTGATGAACTCACTACAGAATAAACGTGTGGAGAGAGCGGCTAGATCTCCAGATCCTCCATGGATCCTGGAGATAGTGACCTGTGGCAATTTTCACATAACCTTTTGTATGGTGCCCTCTGGGCAATTTTACGATTCCTCCTGCTTCCCAGGAGCACCTGAAAAGGTAATATTTTTCAAATTCTGGTTTGAGTATCTCTGAAATTCCATTCATTCATTTGTGAAGATTAATAGGAGGACAAAGCATTTATTTAGATCTTATAATGAACAGGAAGCTACATTAGGCAGAAGTGGGATATATGCATGCAGACTTTTGCGGGATAAGGTCTGTGGTGAACAACTTCCAGGTGCTGTTCAACAGCTACGTCTTTGCTGGCTCTGCATGGATCACAAAGGACAGATGGCACCTAAGTCCTTAGATCTGCTCTAGGTTGGTAAATCTGATTTTCATTTCCTTAAGTTTTGCTCTGGCTGCCAGGAGGCTCAATACCAGACACTATGTTAATACCTCTGCCTGGAATATGTTTCCTCCTTATTCTGCTTTGACTTGCTTTTGGCTTCTCCTTTTGTTCCATGTCATCATTATTTCAGTTAATACATTTTATAGTATGGAAGCTTTTTGTTTGTTTGTTTTGAGTTGAAGTCTCACTCCGTTGCCCAGGCTGGAATGCAGTAAACACTCATGACCAGCCCAGCTACCACGCCTGGCTAATTATTTTGATTTATTGTAGAGGTGAGGTCTTGCCAAGTTGTCCAGGCTGTTCTCAGACCTGTGGGCTCAGGCAATTCCCTCACCTCGGCCTCCCAAAGTGCTGGGATTACAGGCTTGAGCCACCGTGCCTGGCCTAGTATGGATGCTTTAAACTTGTTTGAAGGGAAGTGAAGGATAAATTAATATAAATAGAATAGAATGGAGATTTAAGACATAAATAATACATTTTTCTCCCCCAGATAAGGCTTGGTTACTTTGATATTGCCCATCAAATAGTCATAAAATGAAAACATCAGAGAGCAGTTGTTAAGGGTCATTGATCAAGTGATGATCCTTGCTTTATCTGACTTACTAATTTTATTAGTCTGCCATAACAAAATGCCACAGACTGGGTGGCGTAAACAACAGAAATTTATTTTCACACTTCTGGAGGTCAAATGACTGACATCAGAATACCAGCATGGCCGGGCTCTATCAAGAGATCTCTTCCTGGCTTGTGGATAGGCACCTTCTTGCTGTGTCTTCATCTGGTGGAGAGAGCAAGAGAGCACTCTCTGTTGTTTCTTCTTGTAAGGGCACTAATCATATAGTTTCAGGGCCCCACTTTTATGACCTCATTAAACCATAATTACTTCTTTAGAGGCCCCATCTGTAAGTACAGTCGCACCGGGGGTTAGAGCTTCAACAAATGAATTTTGGTGGAGAGGGACGACACAGTTAACCTATTGAACTAATTGAACTGACTTGAATATTGGATCTCAGAAGGCATGGGATATGCTTTGACTCTGGTCTTTAGCACTATCATGACTGTATCTCTTTTCTGCATTCAAGTTTAATTCCTAAATTACTCGAGGAGATGCACTTTATTTTTTGGGTACCCCACTAGAATTAGGGGGAAACAAGGATTTTTGTCTCTAGAACTTTGGCACATAGTAGGAACGAATAAGTAGTCGTTGAATGAGCGAATGAAATTATAATATACATTTTTAAGTTTAAAGAAAAGAAACAAATGCAATTACAAATGTTTTGAAAAATGATGGAAATCCTGAATTTGCTGAAGAGTGAGAAGTTTCTGGGCCATTTAGAAAAAGGTTTTGCAGGTTCACAGTCAAGAGCCCTCCCCACCACTCTTATGCCTTCTTGCTGTGTATTCAGTTTTAAGCCAAGCATCCAGCTGGGCAAAAAGTCCATGATATCAGATGGAATCATTAAAGGGCATTCTATGGAACAGAAAATACATTTTGTTTGTTTTTGATATATTAGATGATTTCTCGTCATGGCGATATTTGAAACTCATCATACTAGGAATTGTTCGATTGATCAATAAGCTGTCTTTCCATTATCATTTAAGAATTTTAGTACAGCCATGGCTGCCTGCATTAAATAGTTTCTTCAAACTCTCAGAAATATTTCATAAACAAATGTTATTTTGGCATATGATAATTTTAGAAAATTAATACTTTTCCCCAATATCAAAATTTCTATTTATTCAGCAATGTCATAAATGAAGAATATTGTTCTCAAAATTGTGACTCTTTTTTAAAAAATTAAAATATACACTTTTTATGAGGAAAAAATAATTTTAATTCATTGTGTTCATTTTTACTTTTTTCCTATTATTCTTAGTTGGCACATGATAATTGTATATATTTTATGGGACAGAATGATATTTCAATACATATTTCAGTACAATGTGTAATGATCAAATAAGGGTAATTAGCATATGCTTCATCTTGAACATTTATTATTTGTGTTGTGAATGTCAAAATCTTGTCTTTGAGCTTTTTAAAAATGTGTGGTAAGTTATTGTTAATCATATCAATAACTTATTGTTAATCATGTTAGAGAACACTAGAACTTATTTCTCCCATCTGACTATAACTTTGTATCTATTAATCAGCCTCTCTATCCTCCACTCCTTCCATTTTTCTCAACTTCTAATAACCATAATTCTACTCCCTTTTACTATGAGTTCAGTTTTTTTAAGCTCCCACATATGAGTGAGGACATGTGGTGTTTATCCCTCTGTACTTGACTTGTTTTACTTAACATAATGCTTCCCAGGCTCATCCAAGTTGCCATGAATTACAGGATTTTATTCTTTTTATGGTTGACTAGCATTCCATTGTGTATAGGTACCACATTTTCTTTATCTATTCATCTGTTGATGGATATTTAGGTTGATTCCAGTTGTGAATACAGCTGCAATAAACCTGGGGATGCAGATGTCTCTTTGACATACTAATTCCCTTACCTTTGAATAAATACTCAGTAGTGGGATTGCTGGATTACAGGGTAGTTCTAATTTTAGTTTTTTGAGAAACCATTATACTGTTTTCCATAATTGCTCTACTAATTTACATTCCCACCAAGAGTGTATGAGTTTCCTTTTCTCCATATCCTTGCCAGAATTTTATTTTTTGTCTTTTTTTTAATGATAGTCATTCTAACTGGGATGAGATAATATCTCATTGTGGGTTTGATTTGTACTTCCCTGATGATTAATGATGTTGAGCATTTTTTCATATATGTGTTTACCATTTGTATGTCTTCTTTTGATAAATGTCTATTCAGACCCTTTGCCTGTTTTTAAGTAAAATTATTTGCTTTTTGTTATTGAAGTTCTTTATATATTCTGAATATGACTCCTTTGTTGAATTAATAGTTTGTAAATATTTTCTCTCCTTCTACAAAATGTCTTTTCACTCTGCTGATTGTTTTCTTTGCTGTGTAGAAGGTTTTAGGTTTGATATAGTCTCACTTGCCTATTTTTGTTTTCGTTGCCTGTGCTTTTCAAGTCTTACCCATACAATCTTTGTCTAGACCAATGTCCTGGAGTGTTTCCCTTATGTTTTCTCCTAGTAGCTTTGTAATTTTGGGTCTTATATTTAAATTATTAATCCATTTTGCATTGATTTTTGTATATGGTGAGAGATAAAGATCTGTTTCATTCTTCTCCACATGGATATTCAGTTTTCCTAGCACCATTTATTGAAGAAATTGCCCTTTCCCCAGTGTATGTTCTTGGAATCTTTGTCAAACATCAGTTGGCTGTAAATATGTGGATTTATTTCTAGGTTCTCAGTTCTGTTCCATTGGTCTATGTGTCTGTTTTTATACCAATACCATGCTGTTTTAGTTATTATAGCTTTGTAGTATATTTTGAAGTAAGGTAGCATAATGCTTCTAGTTTTGTTCTTTTTGCTCAGTATTGCTTTGGGTATTCAGAGACTTTGTGGTTCCATAGGAATTTTAGGGTTTGGGCTTCTATTTCTGTGAAGAATGTCATTGGAATTTTGATAGGGATTGCATTGAATCTATAGCTTGCTTTTAATAGTATGGGCATTTTAACAATATTAATTCTTCCAATTCATGATCATGGAATGATTTTCCATTTTTTTGTGTCCCCTTCAATAGAAAATTAATACTTCAGAAAAAAATTTTTTTTTGAGTTGGAGTCTCACCCTGTCACCCAGACTGGAGTGCAGTGGCCACTCCCAGCCACTGCAGCCTTGACCTGCTAGGCTCCTGTGATCCTTTCGCCTCAGACTTCCAAGTAGCCGGAATTACAGGCACGCGCTACCATGCCCGGCTGATTTTTTTATTTATTGTAGAGATGAGGTCTCGCCAAGTTGCCTAGGCGGGTCTCAAACCCGCAGGCTCAGGCAATCCACTCACCTCAGCCTCCCAAAGCGTGGGATTACAGGCTGAGCCACCGAGCCCGGCTGAAAATTTTGTTAGGGGTAGCTGGTGCCAGTACTGAGAAAAAAACACAAATATCTCATTTAAGTTGGCTTTGCATTTTTGTACAGTCAAGTCAATCTCAGAGGAGAGGCACATGTCTACTCTGATTCCATTCATCTCATTGTTTTAACACAGGAGAAGTCAAAATTGACTCTGTTGAACCAATTAACCAGTGTTTTTTGGTTCCCCAGTACAAGAGGTCATAATTAGCAAGTGTTTACTAAACAGAACTAAATTTATTGAGCATTCCTAGCATGTACACAGTCATGTTAGGCTGTCAGGATTAGAATAGAATTACAAGGCAGAATCCCTGTGGTCTATAGACTCTCTAAGGAGATATAATACTACCAATGCAATGACTGGCAAGTGGTAGAGTAGAGGACCATGTGCTACTTATGGTACTGGGTGGTTCAGAGTTCGGCTCTGGGCTATCTCCTCCCTTTGGTGATCTCGCTCAATTTCTATTATTGGCCTTAAATACTGTCTTTATGCCATTGACTCTCAAATGTATATCTTCTACCCAACGTCCTCCCATGTGCCTCTCAAATTTTCATGTTCAAGCAGCCCTCCATCAAACCTTCTTGACCAAGTAGCATCCATCTTGTTGTTCAAGCCAGAAACCTGGGAGTAAGTTAATTTCTTCCTTTCCTTTATCCCCCATGTTCAGTTTACCCCAAGCCTTATGGGCTCCAACTCTTCTTCCACTTATATAATTTCATCTATTCTCACCATCTCTGATGCCTCCACACTAGTTTGGATTACTACTGACCCTCACTGTGTAATTGTAGCAATCCTTAACTGGTCTTCTGACCCAACCTATTCTCCTCTCAGCGGTTGCTGTCCAAAACACACATCAGATTATATCACTCATTTAAAATCCTTCACTAGAATCTTGACATGGGAAAAATTATGTAGAACTATACACATACATAAATGAAGGAATACATGTACAACTTGGTAAAAGCTGAATAAGAGCTGTATCAGTTAACAGTGTGGTACCCAGGTCCATCTCCTGATTTTGATATTGTCCTACATGCATTTAAGATACCACCATTGAGGGAAGGGGGGTGAAGGATACATGGAAATCTATGCATTAATTTTGCAACTTCCTGTGAGTCGTTGTTTAGCTAAAAACAAAAATATTTTTAAACATTTGCTCAAGTGGAAGTAAAACCCTTCATTGGCTTCTGCTGCAGCAAATCTAACCCCTTACCATAGCCTGCAGAAACCATTTTCTGTTGTGACTCCTGCCGGCCTTTTTCCAATCCCACCCAATGTCATCCTCCCATCAGTCACTCTTCCTCAGCTACACTGGATTCCTGGCAGTTCCTATAACACGGGAAAGTTTTTCTTACCCAGTAAAGGCATATGCTGCTATCTGCCTAGAATGCCATTCCTATGGTTAGTTCTTCCTCATCTTTCAGAGAAGTCTTTCTTGATACCTCATGTACTCTGGACTCCCACTTGGCTCTTTTTCTTTCTTTTTTTATAATCAATATTTTTTATTATGATATTGTGGGGTACAGTTAAGGGTTAGGTATACAGATATGTTGCATTCAGGCACCCTTGTCGATAAGAGGTGTCTCCCCGTCCCCAGACAGATATTGACTACCCTTAATCCCATCTCCCTTCCCCTCCTCCCCCCATAGTTTCCCACCACTGTCAGTCATTTTCTTATAGTATTACGTTGGATGCTCAGGGTCCACTATATGAGTGAGAACATGTGATACTTAGATCTTTGTTTCTGTGAGAGGTCACTCAGTATTATAGACTCTAGTTCCACCCTGGTTGCTGCAGCTCTTTTTCTTAATAGAACTGTTTGTGATCTGTAATGAGTATTTA
This sequence comes from Carlito syrichta, assembly GCF_000164805.1. Classification (NCBI taxonomy): domain Eukaryota; kingdom Metazoa; phylum Chordata; class Mammalia; order Primates; family Tarsiidae; genus Carlito; species Carlito syrichta. The sequence goes on along the minus strand of NW_007036292.1, from coordinate 36,200 downwards.
CTTAGTAGTCATTGGTATTTATATTGTAGTGAGAGTGAGATGAAGATCATATCTGTTTTATTTACTAATGTATCCTTGATAACTAGTATAATGCTTGGCCTATAATAAGTGTTCAATAAATGTTTATTGATAAAACAAACATCCTTTAGCTCCCGCAGAAAAAGAGGATGTCGGCGTTGAAAGGAACTTTAAGAAAGTTTCATGTAAGAGCATGTTAAAATTTGCTTTGACAAAATACATATATGGTTAGGTAAAATGTTGTTGGGGTGAGTGTGTGTGTGTATGTATGTGTTCTGTCTCTGAAATATGAATTTATATCATGAATATTTATAATTCCATTTTATATTTTATCTACTTTGAAATTTTGCAGCCTGTTATAAAACCAGTGCAGAGAGCCGGGCTCGGTGGCTCAGCCTGTAATCCCGCGCCTTTAGGAGGCTGAGGTGAGTG
>NW_007036292.1:24762-35730 GCF_000164805.1 Carlito syrichta | reverse complement strand
TTGCTGAGCCCGCGGGTTCGAGACCCGCTGAGCAACTTGGCGAGACCTCATCTCTACAATAAATCAAAAATTAGCCGGGTGTGGTAGCGCGCGCCTGTAGTTCCAGCTACTTGGAAGGCTGAGGCGGAAGGATCGCCGGAGCCCAGCAGGTCGAGGCTGCGGTGGCCGGGAGCAGCCACTGCACTCCAGTCTGGGCGACAGAGTGAGACTCCAACTCAAAAAAAAAAAACCAGTGCAGAAACAATAGCAAGGCCTAAATATTCTGTCTCTACCAATAACCTTTGAATTTATTTGAACTCACTTTATTAGATATTTTTGTGCAGGATAAAGGAGGAAGATGCTGCATTTAGGCTACTTCTTTTTGTATTTTTAGAGACAGGTTCTCACTATGTTGCTCAGGCTGGATTCAGACTCCTGAACTCAAGCAATTCTCCTAGCTCAGCCTCCCAGGTATCTGTAACTATAAGCATGCATCACCATGTCCAGTTTAGGCTATTTTATTTTTGTAAAACAATATTTATTGTTATTCTTATTAAAGTTCTAAAGCCACATTTCAGATAATTTGGGAAATACAAAAAGATAAAAGTAAAAATAAATATCATAGTTATCCCATTATTCAGAGATTCACATTTGTATTTTTTATTGTTTCTTCTATAAATATTACTTTACCAAAGTTAGAAACATACTATATATAAAATATTATATTCTTACTTTTAAAATTTGACATTAGCATAAACAATTTTACATCAATAGGTATTATTTGAAAGCAGATTTTAAAATGATAGTGCCATGATTTATTTCACTATTCTCCTATTATGTGGATGCATTCATACTCAGAACTTAGGCCTTTTTTTTTCCATTTTCACAAATCTGCAATGTGATGAAAATCTGCAATGTGATGAATATCTCTGTGCACAAGTGTTTGTCAGAGTTTCTAATATTTGCTCAGAATAGTTTCCTAGAAGGGGAATTATTGAGTCAAAAGGTATTAACATTTTTAAAGCTCTTGGTAACATATGACCAAATTGTTTTACAGAAAAAATGCATTCCCATGTCTATTACTATATTTTAGAGCTACTTAGGCATTCTGCTTCACTGTAGACTAACATCAGCATGAATCAGGCCCATCTTGGATTCCTTCCAAGAGATGTTTTACAAGGTACAAGAATGGCCTCACTCTGTGTGGGCTGGCATAAAATAATACCTCAGAGCATGAATACCCAAAGACAGTATTATCCTAAGTCTCTTGCACATTTATCGCCTCGTTTTTCTAGAGATAAATGTTAGTCTTTGGGTTTCCTGAGCAATAAGTTGGAGAGAAAAGTGGAAGGGGTGGGTTAGTTTAAATTCTCAGAGCATTTTTTTGTGTGTGTGCATCAGTGCAAAGTTACAATTTTTGAATAGATACCTGTATTTCAGCTTGTCCCATGGTGCCCAAGGAATTTAGGGCATCATTAAAAGAGATGAAAGGAAACAGTTGTCAAAAGACCTAGAAAAATCAAGTGTGTGAAGCCTGAAAACAGGATTTCAAGCTCTGTGAGTGCTAAATTCACAGCTGTGCTTCCTACATTCACAGCTGTGCTTCCTGTCAGATTTAGGCCACTGGGTAAGCATCTTTGGAAGATATCATTCATATACAAGATACACACACACACACACACACACACACACACACACACACACACACACGTACATTTTTAACCTAAGAAAAAGCAAACAATTGAAATTAGAACAGGCTGACAAGTTTTCTTGAAAGTAGTCATTTTTATTCTTAATGGGGTAGGAGATAACTACTCTGAGTCAAATGAGTATTTTTGACCCTTCTATCTGTGACTTAAAGTATTTAATTTCAAAATTGTGTTATCTGAACACAGTGAGAAATTTTTCACAGGTTTGATTGTGGTGAAATATAGTGAATTAATAACAAGTAAACAATGTCTCTCTGTGTGTGTGTGTGTGTGTGTGTGTGTGTGTGTTTACAGACAGAAAGAACTAATGTAGAATTATATATTCTGCAGACCATGGAATCCAATATATCCATGGAGACTGACTCTTTCTTCTTAGACCTCTTAAGAGCCTGTGTGGTAACTGGTGACAAGTTCTGGTAATTCCAGAACAACAAAGGTTGGCATACATATTCCTGTCTTCAAAGTTGGGGTTCTGGTAGAGTTAAATTCCTTTAACACTGTATTTCCTGTTGTTCAGGATCCTGCTTAGATCACAGAGATAGGAATCACTGTGCTTGTGTCATGCTTTCCTTTGAAGGCATGTTTGGGTGTTAACTAATTATTAGGCAAATAGACCATTCTTTTTAAGATTTTTTTCTAAAAGTGTGTTTGTTGATACTATGATCAGGCTATTGATAGAAATCTTTTAAAGCAGTTTTCTGAATATCTCTCTGTAAAAGTAAACAGAAATAAAATTAATACAGATGGTAGAATGGGGAGCAGGGGTGTGAGTGTTTTTGGTAAGAATGTAGTGCTGACAAGGCTATGATCCCCCCCAAGACCAGGGAAACAATTCCATTTATGCCAAATAGGTCATTCTCCCCACCTTTACCAGCAATCTCAAAACATGATGAGGCTGTTAGTCATGAGAGGAGCTGGATCAGAGGGAGAAAATTTTTCCCCTCAAACTTACCTCTGCCAATGGCTCTTCTCCTGGCAATGACTTGTCAGCATTATCATCCTTGAATATGATGGCTTTCTTCTTAGGTAATAGAGAATTGAAAATACACCTCATACATTAACCCTGGCTTTACCTTGCAAATGCCAGGTGTCAGCTGTCAAAGCAAATAATTCAGGTGAGCACAAAGAGGGCAAGGGCTGTGCTCACAGGAGGAAAGGAGTGCAAGGTGTTGAGAGACTGCAGGATGCCCTGGTGGTGCCAGCTGCAAACACGCCTCCTGTCCAACAGTCAGTGGCTTGCTCTGGGCATGGCTCTCGCCACATCCCAAGCACTCAGTAAATATTCATCGATGAGATCAGGAACAATAATGCCTGCCCTTTCACAGCCACATCTGACCATCCCTCCACCTTCCAGGCCACTCCCAGTAGAATCCATGGCTGGGCTAACTAACCTATGAGTGAAGGAAAGGAGGCTAGTAAACTATTTCCTGACCATGTCTCTAACACTTTAAAATAAATATTTTCTAATGTATTGGGAGAACTTACTGCAGCTCTTTTTCCTCCACCCTTTTCCCCGTCATGTTTATTATCAGTGCTTGGGACTCTGTTGCCCCAAATAGTTACATAGCCAAAGCCAAGTCAAAAGACATTTGAAAAATTAAAAACAAATACTATAAAACTGTACCTTTCAAAAGCTAGTAGTCTTCACTTTCAAAGGGTTCTAACTAATACACAAATGTAAAGTGTTCCGTTTCTTTGAAGAAATGCAGCTTCTGTGGAACTAGTGTGATAGGAGTCACTGAACATGATAAACCAATTTAAGGATTGTCAAAAAATGGCTATTCTTTCCCCAAAGGTAATCTCAAGGTATGCTTGCTTTGGGTCACCAATGAGCACAGTAGAAACTAATTAACTAGTTTGTTTAAGCTACTATTTTTCTTGAAGTTATCTTAACTATTACAATATTTCTTCCTTAAGTTCTGACTATGTATTATTGAAAAGAACATTTTCCTACACAACTATAATACCATTATCACTCCTAACAAAATCAAGAGCAATTCCTTAGCAGTATTTAACATTCATCTTTTTTTTTTTATATTTCTTTAATTGATCCTAAATGTCATTTACAGTTGGTTTATATGAACCAGGATCCAGTCAAACCCCACACAATGCATTTGGTTGTTGTGTCCCTTAAATATCTTTTAACATAGACTAGTCCCTGCCCTCTCTCTCTACAACATTGACTTAATGACGAAATCTAGCCAGTTGTTCTATAACGATTAGCCTTATTTTATAATTGCTAGATAAGAAGGCAATACCAATAGGCAAAATAGTCTTGCCATCTTAACTTGGTGTCTTTATTCCACGATTGATAATTTTGATCTGTGTTTTACTGAAACCTAGCCCTAAGGGCAAAGAAAACACATCTCATACAAAAAAACCAAAAGAAAATAAAAACCCTGACCTTGATTGAATACGAGTTTACATGTTGTAGTCCTATGGCAGAATCTCTGTGATTTAGATCCATGAATCTGGGTCAACAGCAATTTTTCGTCGATCTGGTGCCCAGTTCCTTAAATGCCCACTGTTACTTCCCTCTACCTCTTCATTTTCAGTTCACTTTTCAGACAGCTCACAGTCTTTACATGTGAGTTGCCTTTAGGAAGATATACGATTCCTTACCAGCTCTATAAAGTATCTCCCTGGGAAGGAGACTATATTAAAGTGGAAACGTGTTTACTGAATTTCCCTTTCAGTTAGTAGTATCTGATCTACGTCTCTATCCTTTTTTCATATGGAAAATAAAGTTCCCATGAGAGAATGGCAATTAGAGTACTCCCTCCAATAACCTTAAGCTTTACAGTGCACGTGCATTGGGCATGTGGGGAAGGGGTTCCTTATTTACGATGAAACAAAATTATCATTAAAAAATTTGACTCCCGAGTGAAATATCTAGAAAATGGTACCCCCTGGTTAGCTAGTAAGGGTGAAACGTTATCCTTCTTATACCTGTGGACTTAAGTGCTTCCTGTAGACTGCATTGTAGTTCCTATTAAACCATATTCAACTTGGGTGACCTGAGGCAGCCCACCCATCTTTCTTAGCCTTGTACTTTCAATATAAAAGTTAGGAGATTGGATTAATCTCGTAAGTTTCTGTATAGCTGTTGAACTCGATGATTCAGTCATGTTCATAGCAATTCCAGTTTTCCCATTTTTTATCTCTCCTCTTCCCATTTGCAGTGTCTTCTGACAGGTTCTTGCCTTTGTGTCAGGAGCCTCTGTAATAGTGAGAAAGCCATGAGTCAAGAGGCCGCTGTTCTTAGTCTTCAAGTATAACTTTGCTGAACAGGTAATTTCATGTCTAGGCCTACAGGCTTTGGGTTTCCCATATATAGATATATAGAAACTACTCAGTTGTCTACTTACAACCAGTAAACCCAAACACATTTATATTAAAATGTGTGTTATCATCGGGTTGCTTGGAGCTGACTAGATAAAAAACATATAGAACAGGGTTCAAGCAGGAAGTGGGAGAGGAGGCGCCTCGAGGCAGGCTGCAGGCGACACCTTGTTGAGTCACTGTGGGTGCCACTACAGGTGTCTGGGGAGATAGAGGGACCAGGTCTGGGCTCACAGGAATTACAGCCATGGTCCCCACCCTCTAGGATTTGGTCGATAAGGCGTCTGTGCACATGAAAACAAGGAACCTGCCAAGGCAAAAGATGCTCTTCCTCTTATAGAGGACTCTAGTTAAACTGTGACATCGTAAAAGCTACTCAATATGGGATTTTTGAATGATGTAAAGAGTTAGTAGAAGTGAGATATGATGTCAGGCAGTCGGACAAAGAAATTGTGTCGCTTCTTCACTAGGCTGCTATTAACAGGCTGGTACTTGTAAAGTTTTATATTTCAAGAGGTGCTGTTGTAGATCAGTTGGGTGGAGATTCCAATTCCTCTCTTCTTCATTGGACCATCCAACAAGGACATTCATCTATGGTCATATTATTACTCCAGCATGGTATAGACTCTACTCTCATTGATGGAGAGGCATTCAGCACCAACCACCTGGCATTATTATTTCAACACATAAATATTATAGCATATCTCATTTCAAAGGGGCAGAGTGTGAATATGACAGATGTAAATGGATAGACACCACTCATGTTATCAGCTCACAAAGCAATTGGGCCTGAACCAAATGGATTTCTTTTAAAGTTTAATCCTTCTCTCACTGTGGTTGACAAGAAACACCAAAACACTTTACTGGGCAGTTGCAGCAGGAAATGTTAATGTAGTTGATAAACTTTTAGAAGCCTGGATATCCGAAAAGCTAAGGAAGAGAGAGACACCCCTTGACATGGCTCTACAAAACAAAAATCAGCTCATTATTCACATGCTAAAAACAGAAGCTAAAATGACAGTCAATCAGAAGTTTAGACTTTGTTGGTGGCTACAGAAATGTGAGCTCTTCCTGCTGCTCCTGCTTTCTCTGATTACCATGTAGGCTGTTGGATACATACCGGATTTCAGTTCAGATTTGTGGCTTGTAAAAGGATGTCTTCTGGTAACATTGTTTTTTCTGACATCTTTGTCTCCAAGGTTCTTGGCAGGGTATAAGAACTTTGTATACTTGCCAACAGTCTTTCTGCTAAGTTCCATTTTTCGGATATTTATGACTTGGTTCATCTTATTTTTTCCTGATTTTAGCAGGAACCCCTTTCTATTTTGCTTTCATTTTCAGCATAATAGGCTTTTTTTACTTTTTCTACAACTGATCCAGGCTTCACTAAGACTTGTGAAAAAGAAAGAAAAGTGAGTATCTTTTGTAGAAACTGGCTGTCTGGACTTCAGAACATTTTGTGCATCATGTCCTATAAGGAAGCCATAAAGATCACTCCATTGCTGTGTATGCACCTCCTGTGTGGCTTGATATGATCATCACTGCCTGTGGACCAGATGCTGCATACGTTTTGGTAACCATTGCTATTACATATTATTCTTGTTTTCCTTTCCATAGTATGTGACTAGATTATCTATGGATCATTTGTCTATTGGTCAAATCATTGTGCCACAACATTCAAAGAAGATGAACTGTGGTCTTACCCCAGTCAGACTGTAGCCTGTTCCCTTTGGGTTTTATACATCTTCATGCTAGCAGCTTTCCATTTCTTACGGTCAACGTTTTGGTTATTAAATCTGCTCTTTCAGATCGCTTTTCTGGGCCGGACCGCCCATGAGAGAATCAGCCTGCTGAAGCAGAGCAGGCATATGACACAGCCAAGGTCCCTCAGGAAGACACTACACCTTGGAGTCATGCAGAACCTGGCAGATTTCTTCCAGGATGGCTGTTTTGGCTTGGTGAAGCCCTCTGTAGTAGATTGGACATCTCCATACACCATAGTCTTCCACCCAGCCCAAGAGAAGGTTCTTCTCTCGGTATGAATAAAAGCAACCCAAAACTCTCTGTTGTTTTTGTTTATGTTGATGCCCTGTGGTCTGAGAGAGAAGTGAAGGCAGAGAGTTCGTCTAATTCTAAGGGAAAAAACTGGTGGTTTTAAAGCCATTTGATAAAAACAGAAGTTCTCAATGAATGCATTACACTATTTTTTTTGAGTTGGAGTCTCACTCTTGTCACCCAGGCTGGAGTGCAGTGGCAAGCTCACAGCCACCACAGCCTCAACCTGCTGGACTTAGGCAATCCTTCTGCCTCAGTCTTCCAAGTGCCTGGAACTACAGATCCATGCCACCGTGCCTGGCTAGTTTTTTTATGATTTATTGTAGAGACGAGGTCTCACCAAGTTGCCTAGGCTGGTCTCAAGCCCCCAGGCTCAGGCAATCCTCTTGCCTCAGCCTCCCAAGGTGCTGGGATTACAGGCTGAACCACCGTGCCCAGCCGACATTACACTTTTTTAGATTTAGAAAGTTGGACTGTTCTGTTCAATTTTGGCAGATGTCTAAAAAAACTTTTATATTTTTCACAAGAAAATGCAAGTTTACTTTTTTGTGGTAATATTCACTAATTATGGATAATATTGACTACTTTCAGATACTATATTGGCTGTTTCAAAATGATACAATTAAGCTTATCCTTTTGCTGAGTTATTTGACTTTGTTGTGTCAATAAATATGTTTTTAAAAGTTTAAATAGACATACCTGTTTTGCTTTCACACTTGATAATTTTTTTTTCTGTAAACAAAAAATATGTATATATAAAACAAGCAAGTATAGTAGTACTGGCCAGGTGCGGTGGCTCAAGCCTGTAATCCCAGCACTTTGGGAGGCCGAGGCGAGAGGACTGCCTGAGACGGCAGGTTCGAGACCAGCCTGGGGCAGCATGGTGAGTCCTCGTCTCTACAACAAATCAAAAAATTAGCTGGGTGTGGTGGCACATGCCTATAGTTCCAGTTACTTGGAAGACTGAGGCAGAAGGATGGCATGAGCCCAGCAGGTGAGGCTGCCGTGGTCATGAGCATGCCACTGCACTCCAGCCTGGGTGACAGAGTGATACTCCCACTCAAAAAAATATATATGTATATAGTAGTAGAGAATGGAATACTTGAAATTCAGTACATATACCCACTGCCTACACTAAAAACAGGAATGCATTATTGGGCCTGGACCTTCTGACAGGCACATACAGGCTTATTATGTCACTAATCGCCACGAGCTGGCCAGCCTGTTTTAGGAATGAACAGTGCACCCTGACTTTGTGCATAACACAGCGAGGATTCCAACTCAGATCTTCTTCCCTCTCAGGCCAGTTCTCTTCCCAATGTTCAAACTCAACTTTTTAAGTTGTATATTATTGTTTATATTTAGGCTGTGTGTAATTCAAGATCCGTCCCCATTTTTCTCATGTGTTACCCTACAGAATAGATTCCACAGACAAATTTAGAAAGCTTTTCAGAATGATTCATATTTGGAGAAAAATTCAGCCACAAGATATTTGTACCGCAACCTCAATTTGTGTCTTATAAAAGTTCTTTCATGAAGCTGAATAGACCAAAATTCCTGCCTCGTGTTTTAAAAATGGATTGGTTATTAATGTGTACAGTTATTTCCCCCTCTTCTATTTTTGCTGTCTGGTCAGCACATCCGTGGCCTTTTGAAGCAGCTGGGATATAAATATAAAGTGGGCACTGAGGCCCACTAGGAGGGGAGAACAGCTGAAAGAGCACAGCAAAGCCCCAGGCTCTGCGGGCCGATGGGCCAGTCCAGGCACGTCGGTTTCGGTCGAATTGACGGGGCGGCTTTATGCTAAGCAGGCTTTAACGATTTAAAGGTTGGCAGAGGAAGTTGTGTTTCTTGCCATGAGACTGTCCCTCTCTGCTTGTAATTTACGTGGTTAATTAAAGCCAGACTTTTTGATGGGGCATCATCTTTGCCAAAATTTGAGGTGTGGTAGTAGTGTGTGCCCATTTCTGGCTTACTTTTTAAAGGTGCACATTATATATACTAGTAACAAGTGTAAAAGTCGTTTGTAGTTCAAAGTCAGTTGGCGTCATCCCTACCGATTGATGGATGTGCTACTTTATGAATGTGTTTGAAAGGCACTTGTCTAAAAGCAAGGTGAGCGTTTATAACATTTATGGTTCCTTTTGCAAACCCTGGCGGGACTTTTGTTTTTATTGTTTTGTTTGCTCTTGGCAGAATCATTTCTTAGACTTCTCATGAGGGAGGATTGCTATTGTTTATGAATGATAGTTGACTTGCAACTCAAATTGTTGACAAGGAGCTAACATTTTTCTATCAGGGGACTAGAAGTTATGCACACGTATCCAGTAGAAAAGTCTCCATATAGATTCAGTTAACAGCTTGCTGCAGCAAACATGTATGAAGTGCCCAAAGGGTGCCAGGAATTGCCAACAATGAGTTGTGCGGATGTGATCTCAGCCCTCCAGGACACATGGCTATTTTCCCCAGTTCAATGAATCTCAAATGCATTTTGTAAAATAAACTACATATTTTATGTATGTATTTATTCTTTTTTTCTATTATAATAATTAAAGATTATTTTGGCTTTACATATCTAGATGTCATATGATTAAACTTCTGTATTCTCATTATTTTCTACTTGTTCCTCAGTTTTCTCCTCTGTAAAGTGGGCATAATGATAGGATTTACCTCATAAGGTTGTTGTGAAGATTAAATTAATTGATATGGGCCAGGCTCCATGGCTTAATTTGTAATCCTAGCACTTTGGGAGGCCGAGGTGAGTGGATTGCCTGAGCCCATGGGTTCGAGACCAGCCCGGGCAACTTGGCAAGAACCCATTGCTACAATAAATAAAAAATTAGTCGGGTGTGGTAGCATGCTTGTATTTCCAGCTACTTGGAAGGCTGAGGTGGAAGGATTGTCGGAGCCCAGCAGATCGATGCTGGGGTAGCCGTGAGTGTGTCATTGCACTCCAACCTGGGCAACAGGGTGAGACTCCAACTCAAAAAAAAAAAAAAAAAAAAACCTTAATTGAGATTTATCAGTGTTTAAAATAATTTCTGACACAAAGTAAGTGTTCAGTAAGTATTAGCAACTGTTCTTATCATCTGTCCAGCCATCGTCTGGATTTACTTCTTCTGAGTTGCTAAAAGCATTCTGAATCATTTGGCATTTTCCCAGAGACCCGTACATCAAAACCTTCCTGCCACACCCAAGCTAAACTTGATTTTCTTGCAGAATTTCTATCTTAACATTTGCTACCACTAGTAACATAGTAATTCATTTCACTATGTTCCCATTTGCCACAGGGCCTTTGCACATGCTGTTCTTTGTCTTAGAATGTCCTTCCCACTTCTCCCAGTTAACTTCTGCTTCTCTTCAAAGATTACATCTCAAATGTCTTTTACTGAGATGGCATTTGACCTCCTTGAATAGGTCAAATCATATGTAGCACTTAGCTCAGGAACCATTTTACATTTATTTGTCTAATTACCTGGTTAATGTCTGGCTCTCCCACCAGAATATAAACTCCATGAGAACAAGGGTAGTATCAATTTTTGTTAATCATGGTATCCCCAGCACCTACCCCAGTTCCATAACTACATAGCAGGTACTTAATAAACATTAGTATTAGGATTAGAAGACTGTAGTTTATGTATTATTTATTATTTAATTACATATTGTTCATAATAAATACTATAACGAAGAAGTATATGAAGTAAGAAATGAAACTGCTCTTATACACTATAATTTTATCTCTTGGAGGTATTCACTATTGACAAACTATTTTTTTGTTGTTGTTGTTGTTTAGAAAGCAGGATTTATTGAGAAGACAGAAAAGCTCCCACAGTGGGAGGGGACCTGAAGGGGTTGCCCTGACATACTTTTTTTTTTTTTTTTT